>NW_021820985.1:0-122729 GCF_901001135.1 Rhinatrema bivittatum
AGGAGGGGCCTCTCGCCTGGTCATCACTCCAGTCTTGCTTCCGTCCTACCCCATGCTCGGGCATGCCACGCCTCCCGCGGCCCTCTTCGGAATCCTCTGGGGTCGAGCCGCGGCCCAAGGACACACCTCTCTCAGCGATTTCTTCAGCGGGACGGGACCTTGCGAGGCCTGCGCAGCCGGCGCCGAGACCCACCGGGGTAAGGCCCTCAATCGCACCCTCACCCCGGCAGACCCCCGCGCCGACCACGAGGCGCCGTCCCCGGACCACGGGCTCCTCCTTCAGCCCTCCCCCCGGCCGGCAGCCACTAAAAAGTAGCGCAGCACCGCCAATGAGAGCAGGGCCAGGAGGCCTTTAAATTACCCGCGGCGACGAAAATCACCTCTTCAGCGATTTCTTCAGCGGGACGGGGACCGTGCGAGGCCTGCGCAGCCGGCGCCGAGACCCACCGGGGTAAGGCCCTCAATCGCACCCTCACCCCGGCAGACCCCCGCGCCGACCACGAGGCGCCGTCCCCGGACCACGGGCTCCTCCTTCAGCCCTCCCCCCGGCCAGCAGCCACTAAAAAGTAGCGCAGCACCGCCAATGAGAGCAGGGCCAGGAGGCCTTTAAATTACCCGCAGCGACGAAAACTCACCTCTTCAGCGATTTCTTCAGCGGGACGGGACCGTGCGAGGCCTGCGCAGCCGGCGCCGAGACCCACCGGGGTAAGGCCCTCAATCGCACCCTCACCCCGGCAGACCCCCGCGCCGACCACGAGGCGCCGTCCCCGGACCACGGGCTCCTCCTTCAGCCCTCCCCTCGGCCGGCAGCCACTAAAAAGTAGCGCAGCACCGCCAATGAGAGCAGGGCCAGGAGGACTTTAAATTACCTGCGACATCTTGGCGTCGCACGCCTAAGGAGCACGCCTAAGGAGCACGCCAAAGGGGCCTGCCCCTTTGTCTCGCCACTTCGTCTCGGCCCCGAGAAAGCCACGAACCTTACCCACAGACGAAACTACAGCACAAACAAATGCCAATCAGCCATGGACAAACGGATTTTTCTGACCGGATAAAGCCATAACGCACCGACCACTTTCAAACACCTAAACCAATCCTTTCCAGCCACAATACAACACACCCTTCACAATCTCGCCAGCTTCCATCAACTAAAATCAAATGTCTAACTAGCCCTCACAGAATCCACTCCAGCTGTTCCAACATCCACTCCAGCAGTTCCAGCATCCACTCCAGCAGTTCCAGCATCCACTCCAGCTGTTCCAGCATCCATCCTAGCAGATTCCGCACGTATCCGGTCACAGACCTACCCCTACTCATAACCTCTAGCAAACCAGCATATAATGACACACAGCCATTCCATCCCCATACTCAAGAGAAAACCCAGAAATAACTCTCCACCAGACCCCATTCAGACACCCAGACAACAAAGACTCATCAACATCATGACATCTCCCATTACAACAACTCCTCGGCCTTTCATTATTCACTTTAACCTTATTCAATGCACAGTCACTGTCCAAAAAAAATGCACCTTCTAAATGATTACCTAATTGACAACAACCCTGACATATGTGCAATAACGGAAACATGGCTAAAACCCACGGACATATCATTAACAAACCAACTACCTACACAATCCTTCGACCTCTTCTCAATACCTAGACCGAAAAAGAAAGGAGGAGGAATTCTACTTGCTGCAAAAAAACAATTGGGTATAACACTACAACAATCATACTCCACCTCAAAACTTGAATGCTCCATATTCAAATCTCAACATCTACAAATATTCCTCATCTACGCCACACCAGGAACGCTAGAGGCTAACCCCTCCCCTCTAATAGAGATGATAGCCAAACATCTAAATTCAGACAAACCAACCATCATACTGGGAGACTTCAACATTCACGTAGACTCCACCCCTCAATCCACTAACTGCGAAACCTTCCTTACCTCCCTCAGTCACCTTGGATTCACACAAATAATCAGCGGGCCCACTCACAAAGCAGGTCATACATTAGACCTCATATTTATCAACGAGAGCTGGTCCATCCATACAAATCCCACCTGCACGCCTATCCCATGGTCAGACCATCAGCTTATAGACACAACCCTCAAAATGAAAAACACACCTCCTCCAAACATCTCCAAAACCACCATTCATTTCAGGAAACCATGCGCACTGGAGTTACTCAACAAACAATGCTCCAAAGACCTCAAACAAATTGACTTCTCAGACGCCAACACAGCCACCACTTCATGGATCAAACTCACGAACAAAATAGCTGATCAACTCTGCCCAACCTCCTCAAAAGAAATCCAACCGACACGAGACAACAGAAAACCATGGTTCACCCCAGAACTCAAAACCCTGAAACAGAAACTACGAAACAAAGAACAAAGCTGGAGAAACAACCCTTCTCCCACATCCAGACTTGACTACAAAGCCACCCTCAACACCTACAGAAACGCCATACACAAAACAAAAAAGGACTTCTATGCAAAAAGAATTCATAACTTCATCTTCGACTCGAAGGCTTTATTCTCCTACGTCTCATCACTCACCAAACCAACACCACCATCCATTCCAGACCACCTAGCGCTCAGTAAGGCCAACGAACTAGCCACCTACTTCAAACAAAAATCTCAAACCTCACCCTCTCCCTTACAACCCACCAAACGCTTCCAACACCTCATAGCACATACCAACTCACTCTGAATTCTAGACTAGAGTCATTCGAGCCCACATCAGCCATGGAGATTGAAAACTTACTTAAAAAATTAAACCATCGGCACATCCCTCGGACCCACTCCCTACTAATTTGCTCACTGCCATCTCTAGCACCGTCGCAAAACCTATTGCAGAAATCATCAATACCTCCTTAGCCATGGGCACAGTTCCTAATCAGCTAAAACTTGCAATCCTCAAACCCCTACTGAAAAAACCAACTGCATCACCCATGGACCCAGCCAACTACAGACCCATTGCAAAACCTGCCCCTGATCTCCAAACTGATGGAAAAAGCAGTAAATAAACAACTTTCCGAATACCTCGAGGAGCACAACATTCTTTCCCCGGCACAATATGGTTTTCGCAAATCTCGAAGCACAGAGTCCCTTCTGCTTTCCCTCACTGATAATTTACTTTTGAACCTGGAGAAAAAACAGTCATTCTTACTGGTCCTACTAGACCTGTCTTCAGCGTTCGACACGGTAAATCACTCACAACTCCTAGAACAACTATCAAACATAGGAATCAAAGGCACAGCCCTCTGTTGGTTCAAATCGTTCCTATCCAACAGGTTTTACAAGGTCAGAATCAACAACAAGGAATCTGACCCCATCCTATCAGACCAAGGCGTACCACAAGGTTCATCCCTCTCCCCCTACCCTGTTCAACATTTACCTCCTCCCCCTCTGCCATTTGCTATCTCAACTCAAGCTTACTCATTACCTCTATGCAGACGACATCCAGATCCTAATCCCCATCACAGAATCAATTCAAAAAACCTTCGTCTACTGGGAGAATTGTCTTAAACCAATTAAACAACTACTCTCCAGCCTAAACCTGATTCTAAACTCCAGCAAAACAGAGCTGCTACTAATCTCACACAACCCGAACAACCACCCACCTAGTCTGGCACAAACCACATCTTTAAACATGGAGCTCTCTGCAGACGTCAGGAATTTAGGGTACTTGGCTTGACAATCAACTTAACCTTAAAAAATTCATAAACACAACCACCAAGGACTGCTTCTTTAAACTACAGGTCCTAAAGAAACTAAAGCCACTCCTTCACCTCAATGACTTTCGCCTCGTTCTTCAATCCATTATTTTTTCGAAACTTGATTACTGCAACTCAATCTTACTGGGCCTCCCCTCCAACAGCATCAAACCCCTACAGATGGTACAAAACGCCGCAGCCAGAATCCTAACTAACACTAATAGAAGAGACCATATTACCCCCATCTTGAGCTACCTCCACTGGCTACCCATCAAACAGAGAATCATATATAAAACCTTAACCATTATCCATAAAACAATTCATAACGTCGCACCTATATCTCTACAAACCCAACTTCGCCTACAATCATCGGCCAGACCCATCAGAAGTGCCTACAAAGGCACATTAGTTGCAGTTCCCGCCAAATCAACGTTAAGAAAAAGAGCACTATCCACTGCGGGACCACATCAATGGAATGCGCTCCCACCAGACATAAGACTCGAACCCAATCTACCAGAGTTCAAAAAAAGGTTAAAAACATGGCTCTTCAGGCAAGCATTCCAACTCCCAGAGTGAAACTAGGCACCTCCTCCTGTCTTTCAGATCCAACCATTGCAAGGTGTCACAAACACATTGACACTCAATTTCATACACGGACTTGATTATTCACAATATCTATTTATTTAAGTCATCCTTTTCATATTATATTATTTAACCGATTACTTGCAGACTATTTACGCTACCAAAGTTCCTTGTAAAATGTGAACACGAATAATGTTATAATAATATTATATGTTTGTTAAATACTATTGTTACTTTCACTGTTCCTTGTAATAATGTTCAATAGTTGATTGTTATTGTTCTATGTTCTATGTAAAAAACCCCAGTCTAATCTCCCAGACCAGGGCAACCTTTTCGTTACTTGTAAACCGGACTGATTTGTATTGCATACAGGAATTCCGGTATATAAAAATTAAAAATAAATAAATAAATAAATAAATAAATAAGTGGGATCGCTCTCCTAGCGCTCCACAACACATGCACATTAAACTTGTTTGCGAGCCCATGCTAAAATATATTTTGCACGAGTTTTATTGCCTAGGCCCCTAAATGTGGATTATTCCAGACACAAGTAAATAGGTTTGAAAATTGCCTTCTATACGTCTGTAATTTTCAGTGCACTCTCGGATAAACCCCGATGTGAGTAGTGTAAAATTAATTTACAAACATAGCAATATCATTACCAGTCCAGTAAGGGGAAAAAAAAATACTGCATGAAAATAAATAAGCGATTGCAGATGTAAGTACCTGATGCCTTGCAGCTGCTTTTGACATCCTTTGGTTTCCCTAAACTTCCCAAATGAAAGGGTGACAGAAGTGTATCATCTTCCGCTGTCTCTGTGTGTGTTTGTCCTGGAACTAGAAAATGTTTTATCGAAGAATTTGAAGGATGGCGTTTTCATGAGCCCTGAAAAAAAATGGCCATCACTTGCCTCCCGTTCTCTCGTGGCTTTGTACTGAGGGATTGTGGCTGCTTTAGATTATCCGTCTCATCTATTCCCTGAACATTTGACACTCGGGCCTTCGCACTGACAGCTGATTGATATGTTCCATTTTTGCTAGGGTTAGGAATGACTGACCTCTCCTCCCTTACGTTCTGTTATTCTCACCGCCCCATCTCCTGGCATGATGCCGTGGGAAAGACAGCGTGCAGCGGGTCTGAGGCACGCAAAAAAAAAAAAAAAAAACACCTTCGAAAACAACTGTCAGAATGATCTTTTCCATACTGAATTATATACGAAACGCATTTGCAATTATCGCATGAAGAACCCCCTCCGTTCACTTTGCATTAGCCCTGAACGATCAAATTATAGAAATTAGTCGGAAAGGATCATCCATCAGGGTCAATCTGTCACAGCGCAAAAGGCTTCGGATCACTAGGGCACTATGTTTAACGAAGGAGGAAAATTTCAGCCGTGCAGAAGCCGAGAGCAGCTCTCTCCTACCCACCTGGCATGGATTAACTTCATCCCGAATTCTAAGCCCTTTGGGGGTAGAGTCCTGCAACTTTCTGTGTCCGACTACTTCACTTTTTCTCTCACCTGCGGACGACCGCCGGAGAGGAAGTCTCCTGTGAGACTTAAACCCCCTTGGCACCCTCCTTCTGCCAACAGAGGTTGCCACTGTAGCAAGCAGCGGCTTCACTCCCTCTCTCCCCCCTGACATGATGGCGTCACCCTCCTCAGCCTGCCAGCCTCGTTGCACTGGGCAATGGAACAGAAGTCTCCTGTGCCACAGCGCACAGCGCTACAGCCTGACCCAAATCTCCTACTGTTTTAGACTCTGACAGGGCGCAGGCGCACATTTGAGCGCACGCATCGGCCCTCGACTAGGAAGGCGGTTATTTTATAACTTGTGTGCGTATATGTGTGCACGATATGAAATAGCCAGGCCACCCGCACTTGTGCTCCTAATTTTAAACGGGTGCACACGTCATTCCCAGTTTACCATTTCGTCCACTAGTTTGCCCAGCTAACAGCTATTCCTCCACCCCCGGTTTGATAGCCTACAATCTCACCAGTTACCCCAGAGCATTTAAACCCCTCAGAAATGGCTCAGTCCTTTTATTTTATAACTTACACGTCATCCATAGCAGAAGTAAAGTTTATGCGGCAGGGGACCACAGCAGGCGCCGGGGCGCGAAAGTATTTCCGCGCACATCTCTCGGCCAGGCCACGAAACACCAGAACCACGCCAGCACTCCAGCCCTTTTTAGAAACTTTTGAGATGTGCGCGCTGCGGCATTGACGCACGTATAGGGGCTCTTTTTTATAATACGGTAGGCGCGTGCGAGCCCGACTTCTTCATGCATCTCCCAATTAATTTATATGCCGGGCTTTTAACATTCATCATTTTCTGTACACACAGGAGTGGATTTTCAAAGGAGTTACATGCGCCAAAGTAGCATATATCATAGCAATTTTCAAAAACCCATTTATGCACGTAAAACCTTTTGAAAAATACCTCCATACTGCATTATGCATGCGGATGAACTCTATGAGCCTGATTTTCAAAAGCATTCATACACTTAAACATGGCTTTTACACATGTACGTGGGCTTTTGAAAACTGCTACAATATATGCCATTGAATTGTCCATAAACTATACAAATATACGTGTACTTTACGCATGTAAATAGCTTTTGAAAATCGCTTAGAATAGTAGTTACATTTACATGTGTAACTCCATTTTAAAATGGCCCCCTTTTTGACCATTAAATAATAATATTTCTTTGCAAGAACTCTGATACTTTTCTGGAAAACACTCCACCATAACAAAAGATAGCATGAAGAATAAAAGTCAGCCACTGAGGAATTGTCTTTCATGCACACTAGAATTTAAGGTGCATTTTTTTTTCTTATTTCATGCAGGCCAATGCAATATCTGCGTGGGAAAAACAGGCGCTCATGACTGAGTGCCCACTTTCCTAACGCGCGCCCATCCACCTCCCCCGGTCACGCGATGCAGTAGGCTAATGAGTCGCTGCATTAAAAAGGAGGCGCTGGGGGAATTGTGCGTCCCTAGTGCCTCCTCGGCACCAGGCGCCCAGGAGAAGTGGCTGGGCATGGGTTAGGAAAATGGTTGCTCGTAAACTGAGCCTTTATTTTTTTTTTTTCGTGTTATTACTTTCTGTGGTTCCTCCAACTTAATATCACCACAATATTAAGTCAGAGGAACCACAAAAAAAAAGCCGTATTTTCTGCTTTTCTCTTAAACTTTTGGGGCTCCTCAAAACTTAATCCAGCTCCGGGGCTGGCGTTAATTTCTGAGGGTTAAAATGTGCACGTCAGGCGCACATTTATTTTTTATATAAAGGGTACTATCGGATAGCCTTGATAGCCTCATCAACATGGCATTTACATGTGATGAACGCTATTATCTATGCCAGGGGTGGGCAATTCCAGTCCTCGAGGGCCACAAACCTGTTGAGGTTTTAGGATATCCTAATGAATATGCATGACATAGATTTGCATACAACTGAGGCAGAGTGCATGCAAATCTCTCTCATACATATTCATTAGGGATATCCTGAAAACCAGACTGGTTTGTGGCCCTCGAGGACCGGAACTGCCCACCCCTGATCTATGCGCTGGTTTGAACGTGCATTTTGGACGTGCTGATCCCCTTATTGCATAAGGGCTTATGGACGTGCATCTAAAGCATGCAGCCAACTGTGGGCTAGCTTGAGTGCATAAAAAATAAATAAAATAAAAGCATTTGATTGTGAGATTGTGAGAATAAATAAAAAAATAAATACAAATACCTGGATAACTTAGATAAAGCAGAAAATAGAGGGCCGGCATTTGCTGGCCCTCTATTTTCTGCTTTATCTAAGTTATCTGGGTCTTTTTATTTATTTTTTTATTTATTCTCGCGATCTTATATTCTGCACTCTTCCAGAGACGCATGTTTAAAATAACAATAAAAATCAATAAAAGTAGGATAAAAATTAAAAATTAAACAACGTCAAATACTTCTCTGAATAATATGGTCTTTAACTGACATTTAAATTCCTTTGTACTGCTTTCATTTATTAAATGCACAGGAAGGGCAGATGTTTGACCGTACAGAGTTAGCTAGGTAAGTTTGTCTGGCTAGCCCTGAATATCAGCACCAGATGGACAAAGTGAAACCACACCCTGGGAGAGCCTTCAGCATCACCTCTTTGTATCTGGGTAAATTTTGTGTGAGCAAAGATGAGCCCAGACAAAATTTTGCCAATGAGCTGGGATTGGGGTGAGGGGGGAGGCATATTTCAGTGCACCGGGGTTTGTCCAGCTAATTCCAAAAGTTAGCCGAACAAACCCTATGAATATTGACCTCTCAGCAACCGTACATCAGGCCTGGATTTGTCAATGGGTACACTAGGCCTGTGCCTAGGGAGGCAAAAATCCAGGGTGGGAGGGGGCTGGCTGGAGATTTACCACCTTCCAGATGTGCTGAATTTCAATCCTGATCCAGCACCTCCCCTACCAGGCAGCCTGCAGGGAACAGGATAGGAGGGGGGTGATTCCTGAAGCAGACAGAGCAAAGGGGGATCATTTTGTGGGGGGTTGGGGGAGTGAATGGGGATCTTTGGAGGGTGCAGAAAAAGGGTGGAGGATGAGAAGTGATCCACTGCAAGATATCTCTGTGGGTCAGAGAGAAGGTACTGGTGCCATGTTTACATGTGTGCCGGATTGGGTGGGAGGTGGCAGCTTTCACCTTTTTCATTTTTTTTCCAATGGGGAAAATAAAGCAAGTTCAAAAAAAGGCTCCAGGTAAGTGACCTGGCACGACATGGCAAAACCTTGCTGAAAATCGCCACTGGGGTTGCTTGCTGGACAAAGGATAATCTTCATCCCGTTGAAACGGATTCATACAGTTTATGGACAATTATCATCCTAGCAAATGGACAGATGAATTCAACTGCCCTCTAAATGCATTTTTACTCCCCCCCCTCCTCAAAGGATGTAGGTTCAGGCCTTCTAGATAGCCTGCCTCATACAAGCAGGACTGTACCAGCCTTAAGGGCCTGTATCATAGCTAAACACTGAATCGCCATCCTGCCATCTTTTAGATGACCCCAGCCATTTCAGTAGGGCCTTGTTATAGATGACAGTGGTCAACCATACATGCCTCCCTCCCCCCCAACACACACACACACTCTAAGGCTGGGGTTTCCCACCAAAGGACCCAGGCAACCTGTCTGAACTTCTTCAGGTGCCCCCAAACAAACTGTAGTCTGGTAAATTTCCATGAGTTTTTATTTTGTTTTGGGTTTTTTTGAATGAATTTATCCAGCTCTTTGTTCAATGTGTTCAGAAAAAGGTCCTGACTGAAGTCAGATAAATGAATCCATCCATCCATCCGGAATAAATCTCTGCAATCCACGGATGCTCAGTTGTGCCTGACAGAAGCCCCGCTCTGTCATCTCATGAATTTGCTGGTCGGTCTTGACCACGCCCTCACACCATAGGAAGAAATGGGCCCACCGACAAGGAGGAACAATCTCCTACCAGACGATGAGGTTTTGGGTGCAACCAGGAGTTGAGACGGGTGACATCATTCCTAAGGGCATCCTCCAGCTGCTGCCCAGACAAAGTGCCCTAGTCATCTCCGCTTCCTAAAAGAGCGACTAACCTGGTCAGCAACTGGCACACGTCTGGAATGAGGTCATTCCAACACATTCCTCTGTGACCAAGCTAATGCATCCACAAGTCCTACATTTGACAGTCCCCGCATAAAGAGCAAGAATAAAGTATACAGACCCTTTTAGCCCATGTACTTGGTGATAGCTAATTTTCCAAAATTAGTTGCTAGTACGTGCAGTAAAAGTTCCCACGAACTTTGCAACTATCTGGGCTATTTGAAAATAGCCTCCTGATACAGAAGGCAATAAAGTTGTTAAAGATCATCTTTTGGTGACAAATAGCTACCACGGATTGGTAAAATGCCCCAGGAGGAAGCTACAGTGCTAATAACAGAAGCCAGCTTTTCAAAATGATTAGGGTGCTAAACTGAACAGAAATTACCCCTCCCTGAACATAGTAAAGGAGTTTACTCACTATTGGGGGTACTCAAGCACCCACTGCACCCACAGAGCTGGCACCAATGGTCCTAGAAGATCAAAGGCACTAATATATACCTACCCTACCCTTCCCTATCCCCCACCCCCTACCCCCAATTCAAAGGGCTGAAAATTGTTTAAGAGCTGAAAATTAAAATAAGCTGTCAGTAGACAAACTCTGTTTTTTTAAATTCTGAATAAATCAGGCTAACAGCTTGCAGATGTTTGGAAAGAGAATGCTAAGTTGCTCATTTTCAAAGCTCGGGTCTACCTTTGGAATTTCAGTTCATTGTAATGTGCCACTAACAGGAGCACAAGCCCTCCTGCATCGTCAACTCCTCCTTGCCCCTTGATCTCAATATTTCTTTGAAATCATATGAGTTCTGCAATTCTCTCCGGGAGGCTAAAAACCTAATAACTCATTTTCCTGGTGGGAAAAAATAAAAAATAAAAGTTTGACCAGGGTGTTAAACCAGAAAATATTTAACACATTGTAGTTCAAATAGCAGATCAAAAGACAACCCTTTACGGAGTAAGTATGATCTAAAAAAAAAACAAAACCCCAAACAAAAAACAACTGGGAAAGATAAAGGCTGACATGGAAAATAAATAAATGAATAAAGCCACATTGCAGAACCGCAACGCTAAATTTAAAAAACCAAAAGGGAATTTTGGATAAGGAGTCCAAATGTTGAAATTTATAGTGTGAACAGTCTTGGTAAAATCCAGAAAGTGCCTGCTGCTCTTACGTTACTACTCACAAGCCTCGGGGAAGACCATTCTCAAAGCCATTCGCCTGGGTAAATATCGATTTAGCAGTTTGGAAATCAACGCAGCTAAAAGTATTCATGTGCTTTCACTTTGAAACTTGGTGCAAAAAATGTGGGTAAAAAATAGCAGCCTCGGCATGTTCTTCTTGTACGATTGTTCTTGTGCACATTTGCATTCTTCTCCTGTGTTGTATTTTTTTTTTTTTTGTGGGTTAATTATATAAAGCGTTAAAAAGAAAACAGCAGCCTCGTGCTATTTCCCAGTGCAGACAGTTTGAAATGTACTAACAGCCCAATACAGTCAGAGATCTATGATTTAAAGATGGGTAAACTGTAGTCAGTTCAGCTCGGTGGACCAAAATGTTTTCACCACTTATCAGATAGTCTACTCGTCAGGGTTTTCTGGGCCCTATGGGTTTTGTCCTGTTGGCATAAAAGGGTTAGTGTTGAAAGATATGGGTATCTAAGCAATAGTTTAATGTGCACGTTAGGGGACTGTTACACATGTAAAAATAATCAGCAATGGAGTAAGGCATGTTAACATGTAAGCACTAAAATATCAGTGCCTCATTAATGTAAATAAGGGAGCATCATAGGCAAATAAGACTTTACTATGCCCATGGCCTCTACATACCTGCTCTTTACTTTGAGTTCCATAAAGCCCAAAAAATGTAGCACTGCCTCATACCAGGTGTTAAACATTTAGTGGGCCTGGTACCAGCCGAAATCCCTTATGATAACCAAAATGAAAGGTCTGCTAGCACAGGGGGATTCCTCCCTTCCCTCTCCCCCCCCCCCCCCCCCATACAATATGCAAGAGACCTCGGAGTCCCAGCATCCCTTGTACATGCCTCCCACCCTGCCAGCGAGCATAAGTGACCTCCAAACCACAATCCCCTCATGCTCACTCCCTCCCCCCAGAAGGCTCCCTCAACTTCTGTCACATCCAGTGTAGGGCACTCGAAGAGCAGGGCAGGAGACATTTGGCTGCCTTCCAACCCTGCAGCTAATGCCTTTGAATAACGAGGCACTACTTTGCAAGCATGGCATCATTTTTTTTTCCCATGCGTGTGTGACCCAGGCCCTACATCAGATCCTTGTCACCAGAGTTTTCTGCTTAAGAAATCCTATATGATGTCATTTAACTTCTACATTTGTGGATATTGTGATGTACATTGTTTTCAGAGTTTTATAGTAGGGATTAGTATATCTCCTTAAGGGGGTGTTTTGAGAGAAAGCCACAAGAGGGCGTGTGCCCTGTTTCAATTTAAGTGGGTGCTCACTGGGAGGAGTCTTTGAAGGGAAACTGGAGTGCAGGCAGGGTGTGTGTAGATATCTCTCTCTCCTTCCCTGCAGCCTCTGGCCAGTGTCCAGCAAGGCCATGCCTCCAGGACGGTCGGATTAGACTCCTGAGCAGTGCCACCTGACCATCTAAAGGGAATCATGAACACCATTTTCTCTATGACCATTAGGGTGCTGAGCTAAATGCCTTTCACAGGACTTATGGGGTGGAAGGATATGAGTACCAAATATCATCTTTCATGAGGAGAAGGATCTAATTTGTGGTGACTAGTGTAGAGAAGAAGTAAAACGAGGAGAGACTAGTAGAGGAAGTACGACTTATTTATTTATTTCATTGTTTGTTTATTTGGGCATTTTATATACCATCGTTCAAATAGAAGATCACAACGGTTTACAAAAGTAACAGTCATATTCTAGGTCAACACAATATCAAAAACATGTTAACTAAGGGGGCTAGGACAGTAGTTTGTGATACATAAGTTCCATTTCAATAACCTTCACATTTTAGTTAGTAAGTTGTCTTAATACACTTTACAACTCTCATTACTTATAGCTCATTCTTCTAGCATTATCTATGTTTTTGATAGTGGAGTTTATTTATTAAAAAAAAATGTATATCCCATATCTACTCCACAGCTCAAAGTGTCAAAAAGAAGAACATTCATAAAACTGTATCACAAACAATGCATAGTCACATGAAGTACAAACACTTTGCCTCAGAGAAAACGTTAAACTGTCCGCCAATGCCCAGCAAGATCAAGGTAGATACTCTATTGACAGAAGAGCAGCAGCCTGAGCTAAGCAAAAGTCTGTTGAAATAAAAATGTTTTCAGCATTTTCCGAAATGTTCACATGCAGGATACCGGACAAAGATAATTCAGGAAAGAGTTCCAGAAGGCAGGACCGGCCACAGAAAACTCCCTTTCCCGGGTCTCAGCAATCAGAGCTCGGTGCACAGAGGGCACATCCAGAAACCCACATTGAGATACCTAAGCATCTGAGTAGGATTGTAAATATATAGTATAGCATTAATCCATGGAAAGAGGCTGTTATTAAGGAGTTTATGAATCATCATACCTACTTTGTATTTAACTCTCCACTCCATGGGTAATCAATGTGTTGCACTCCTGCTCACGGGCCTAGCCGCGAGCAGGTCCTTACCTCATGGTCCGGAGGCCGCCATCTTTCGCTCCCGTGGCTGGCCAGAAGCAGCCGTCTGTCTCCTCATCGCAGCAGGAAGCCGCGGACTCGAGCCTTCCTTACGTCATGGAGCCGCTGCCATGGTCCGCAGTGGGCTCGCCGCTGTCGCCGGTCCCATGCGGCCTGGAGGCCGCTCTGAAGCCCCACCTCCGCAGCAGGAGCCACTCCCAGCTCTTCTTCGCAGCTCGAATGACGCCGCTCCAACGTCGGGCCTGTTCGCGGCCTGCTCCGGCTCCTCCTCTTCTCAGCGGCGAGGACGTCGCTGTCCAAGGTCCTGCACCTCTTCCTGTTTCCTGTTCCTTAGAGGCGGGGCCGCGCCTCCTTCAGCCATTTAAAGGGCCAGTAGGAAGTGGTCTCCCTGGCCCCACCTGATGACCTCATAGCTGGAACCTCCTTTTCAGCCCTATATAAGGGCTCTGCTTACATTCCAGCTTTGCCTTCGCAAGGGGCTAGTCCTCCCTAGGATTTCTCTGCTTCCTGCTCTTGCTTGGCATTTCACTAATTTTGTGTGATCTTCATTGTGTTCTGGATCCGTAGAGGTAGGTAGGAGATGTATCAGACCAAAACTGTACCTGCAATGCCAGACGCTCTGAAACAATAGATTAGAATCTGGTGGTCAAGCATACAAAATGCAGTGGATAGGTTGAGTAACACAAGCACATTACTATGAATGATGTCAAAACCTCTCCTAAAGGTATCAATAATTGACAGCAATAACATTTCAGTACTTAAGATCTTCTGGAAACCAGACTGGTACTGGTTAAAGATAGAGGGGTAGATTTTATAAAAGTACACCCGCGCATACTTTTGTTCGCGCACCAGAGGCAAACAAAAGTATGCCGGATTTTAATAAATATGCGCATAGCCACGCGTATCTTTTACAATCCGGGGTCGGCACGCGCAACGCTGTGCAAAATCGGCAGCCTGCACGCGCCGAGCCACACAGCCTGCCTCCGTTCCCTCCGAGGCCGCTCCGAAATCGGAGCGGCCTCGGAGGGAACTTTCCTTCCACCCCCCCACACCTTCCCCTCCCTTCCCCTAACTAACCCGTCCCCTGGCCCTAACTAATTCCCCCCCTACCTTTATCACAATAGTTACGCCTGCCCAAGGCAGGCGTAACTTGCGCGCGCCAGGCTGGCTGCCGGTGCACCATGGTCCAGTCCGGGGGCTAGTCCGGAGGCCACAGCCACGCCCCCGGAATGCCCCCGATGACGCGCCGGCCGCAACACGCCCCCGATGATGCCCCGGCCGCGACACGCCCCGGCCGCAACACGCCCCTGACATGCCTCCCCCCCCCAGGAAAGCCCTGGGACTTACGCGCGTCCCAGGGCTTTGCATGCGCCGGCAGCCTATGCAACATAAGCTTGGCACACACAGGGGGAGCTTGGGGCAGGCTTTCAGGGGGTACGCGCATATCTTACGTGCTTACCCATTTGAAAATCTGCCCCAGAGTGTTCTTGTAAAAAAAAAAAAAATCACTCAGTTGATGCAAAACTACCAACTCAATGACCTTCGAAAGAAAGGGCAGAGAAGAAATGGGACAATTTCCGAAGTTAACAGGATCTAACGATGGCTTTTTCAACAGTATGGGCTTTCAAAAGAACCATATTGCATGATTGTTGCGCACCCCATACGCGCCTAGCCCGTGCACGGGCCTGCTCACCTCCATGGTTACACGGCCGGAGCTCGGCGTCCTCAGCTGTGTTGACCATTACCCAACATGCACGCGGACCGCCCGGCCTCTTGTAGGGCCAGGGGCGGGTCCTAGCTGATTCTCTGATATAAGGAAGTCCCTGCTTGTACTTCCTTGCCTTGGCAATCGGGTTAGTTTCTTGATAGATTGTCACTGCGTCTGAAACTTGTTTCAGTCTTGTTCCAAGTCTCGTTCCAGGATCCTTCTGTTCCAGTTCTGTTCCTACCTTTTTCCTGCGTCCTAGTACTCCAGTGTCCTTCTATTCCTGTTCGTCTGTCCGTATCCCCAGGTAGTACCTCCGGACTGTCTCACTGGTACTGACCTCGGCTTGCTCCTCGACCTGCCTACCTGCCGCCTGCCTTCTGACTCCAATCTGCCCCTCGACCTGCCTGCCTGCTGCCTGCCTTCTGACCTCAGCTTGTTCCTAGACTCATCTGCCTGCTGCCTGCCTTCTGACCTCGGCCTGCCTGTGACCTCGTCTGACCTCCGGAACCTGACCTCTGCTTTGCTTACTACTCCTCGGACTGACACCCGGACTCTGACCTCTGCCTGCTTGACCATGTCTCTAGATTCTGGCTCTGTTCCTAGCCTTGTCATCTCCTACGCCATTCTGGTCCTCCTTGTTCCATCTGACTTCCAGTCTCGAACCTGACCACGCTCCCCTTCTGTCTGTGGGCACGCCAGACTTCCATCATTCCAGGAGACCCTGCGAGGCCCACCTAAGTCCAAGCGGCCCAGGTCCCTACAAGTCTCCTCCCAGGGGGGACCTCGGGCTTCCAGTGCTCCGCCCCCTGGGGGCAGTTGCTTCCTGGTCCCTACCAGGGAGCTGTTCTCCACTGCTCCAGGACAAGGGTCCACCCCCGAGTGCAACAATGATGAATTCATGGCTACAGTTATCTAACTAATCTCATTCTCTGTCACCAGAGAGAAATTGTTCCATTTCTTGTGCACACCCTCAAAAAAGGACAGCGAGTTTTGGTTGAAAATTTGCAATTTTAACCTTAAAGTATTATGTAAATGAATTGCAATGGGACAATGTTAAAATGGAGTCATTAGACATAGCTGAATTACCTGGCGGACAGTCAAATACCCTACTAAGTGGACCACCTCCCAATGGTTGTTCCCAGATTGCTCAAATCATGAAGAAAAATAGTTTTTTTAACCTCGTAAGTAATCACTCAATATTTACTCATTTGTCCATTATATGTTGTGTAGTTGTCATTAGATTTTCCATAATGCCGTTGATGCTCGTCATATATTTGTAGACACGTATGTACTATGAATGTACTTATGTGATCCACCCTGGACAAATTTTAAATTTGGAAGATACAGAATATAAGTATTTTTAAATAAATAAATACATAGATAGATAAGTAGGTAATTAAATAAATAAATAAATAAGTCTCTTTACAGCTGGAGTTAGTTAAGGCAGGCATTAGCCAAGAAGCATTCCTAGCTCATTGCTGTTTTACCAGTTTTTTTAGAGGCTAGCTTATCAACAGTGTGCAATGCATTGATGTTGCTGCTTACATACTGCTGTGCAAACCTGTGAGCCCATATGTAACAGAGATTTTTGTAAGGCTTTTCTTTGACTGTTGAAACGCCCAGAATGTAAAATTAAAGTTTTATTGTTTGGAAGACATCTTTTAAGTGAAACCCATCTTAATCCTAAGGTGTGAGTTCAAGAGAGGCATCACCGAGTCAAAGGAAGATATGGGTGAAGAACTTGCATTTTGTGATGCAGTCAGATGGGTCACAGACAGGTCTGCATTTGTCTGTAGGCATACTAGGGTAGCAAAAATCTGGGAGCATCAGGCTGGCAGAAGAATTGCCACCTTTCTGCTGTGCTGAGTGAGCCTGAATTTCGCTCAGCAGAGAACTCTCTGCTTCCTTATCCTGCTGCAGGAAACAGAAGGGGAGAAGGTGAGCCTGGAGCAGACCCAAAGGGATATCATTTTGAGAAGGTTAGAAGGGGCTGAATGGGGAATTAATGGAGTTGCGAGGATAGGGGTTAGGACATGACAAAGGATCAGCTGGGGTATATGTGTCTGTGTGTGAGAGAAAGGAAAGGAGACAAGGAGCAATGTTTGTGTGTGAGAAAGAAGGGATCAGTGCTGGATGTATGTATATATATATATATATATCAGCTTGGGTGCGAGGTAAATGTACCATGCATACAAGCTGAAGTTTTCAGATGTCTTTTTGTGAGAGGCTGATGTAGAGGGACTAACAGTAATTTAAGAGGCATAGACCACAATGACTAGGTCGGTGGGAGACAGACATGGACATATCTGGCAAATGTAGCATAGTTGTCAGGTAGCCATTTTGGTCATGGCTAATATTTGAACTTTTAGTATTAGGGAAGAGTTGAGTATGATGCCAAGGATCTTCACTTTGGAGCTAGCTTATAGCTGTGTGTTATTGAAGACAAACGTAGGACATGGTACTTGGATAGAGGGCATGGTGACCCACAGGATTTTTGTCTTTTGGGGGTTCAGTGTGAGCCTCTTCTGGCCAGATCATTCTGAGATTTTGGTTAATTCATTGTTTGTTTTTGCAATTGCTTCCTGTCAGTCTGTGCCATTGGGATCACCACTTGGACATCATCTATATAAGAACATAAGAATGTATGTATGTAATAGGAGATATTGAGGCTATGAAGTAGCAAGGCAAGAAGGTGAATGTACACAATGGGCTAATTGAGCATTTCAAATATCTGTAATAATTAGATTACAGGGAATTATATGCCATAGCCCCTGTTGTACCTATGACCATGCGGCCTATGCAATAAAACTCAAAGGAAAAGAATTTACTGTTGTGGTTAGTAAAAAGTCAACATCGCACCAAAACACCACTTAACATAGTATGCAATATGTTGTGAAAGGACCATATGAGAGACAAAAATGATTCACCCTATAACTAGGCAACAGAACCATATTTACGAAAGTGACCTTCATATATGGCTTTGAAATGGACATTGATCAATTGCTGATTTGTAAGTCCAAACTACATTGCCAGGATTCTAATCATAGGTCAGTGTCCATTGTCTCTCTGTGACATTATTTTTTTTTGTTTTGTTTTGTTTTTTAAATGTGATTGCATTTAAGAGACATACTAAAAATACTGAGACCTTCTGATAAATTAGTTGCATTTCTCTTGTCTAGAGATCCGTAGACTTAATGAAAAGCAAGAGTGGCTTTGGCGACGCTGCAACAGAATTCCGAAGTCTGCATCAGGGGCATGACGCTGTGAAACGGGCCATGTGAGCGAGGTCTCAGTCAACTGCAATTTTCTTTTTCACATTCCAAATGGCATAGTATTGAAGAGTAAATTAAATTCCTCTACCACAGTAAGCAGTCACTGTCTTTCTGCTTTTCACTGAATCTATGGAACTCTAGACAAAATACAGTAAGTGCAACTAATAGAAAATCTCTATATATTGAGAACTTCTCTTTTAAATGCAATCACATTTTTTTTTAAAAATCACATTTGAAAAAAACAAAAAAAATAATGTCACGGAGAGATAATGGACACTGACCTATGTTTATATTCCTGGTACTATAGTTTGGACTTACAACATCAGCAATTGATCAATGTCAATTCTAAAGCCATATATAAAGGTCACTTTCATAAATATAGTTCTGTTGCTAGCTACGTATAAAGTGAATCTTTTTTTTTGTCTCTTATGCAATAAGTTTTGCCATATGCATTACACTTTTGCCACACTAATGTGACTATGGATAATGGGGGCCTTGCCCATCAGTAATATTTTTCCCCAAAGTATTTTTTCTAAACTAGGGGTAGTCGGAGGCTCTTTTGGTTTTGAAATTCCTCCCATTTCGTTAACCGCACCATTTTGGGGGAGAGAAAAAAAGGGATTTATAAACTCTGAGAGCATGCCCAGTGGGTTAGAAGGAAGGACAAGGGTAGGAGCTGGAGAGTCAGAAGAGAAGCAAAGCTGGAGTTGGAAAGAGAAGGAAGAAGTTTGAAGAGCTGGGGGGGGGGGGCGGGGGGTGATTAGCTTCATCCAGATTCTCTATTGAAGTAGGGGTGTTTTGACTTTTTAGAGCAGGGATTGCGAACTCCAGTCCTCGAGGACCGCAAACAGGCCAGAGTTTTCAGGATCTCCACAATGAGCACGCATGAGAAAGATCTGCACGCTCTGCCTCCAATGGATGCAAATCCTTCTCATGCGTGCACATTGTGGAGATCCTGAAAACCTGGCCTGTTGCGGCCCTTGAGACTGGAGTTCGCCATCCCTGTTTTAGAGATTTTCTATTGGTCCTTATCTGAAGGGGAGGGTTGCCCCCCTATATCCCTGAGTATCGGGGTCAAAGATATCATTTTGCCTGAGCTTCTGCAATAGCAAGGGTGACAAGATTTCTAGAGATTTTTGAAGGATAAAGAAGGAAGGGAATCAATTGTTGAAGATTTGGATTACAGAAAAGTTTTGGGGAGTTGGAACCCATTGTTAGTTTTATCAGGATTTGGGGACTATTTCTTCCACTAGGTTTTGGTGGATGTTGTAATTACATTCTAGTTACCCCACCCTCACTGGTGAAGATATATTCTCACAGGATGAAGGTGCAAGAGTGTCACAGTTTCACCTACTGTGCAGTCTCCCCATGCCAAGGTTCCACCTGCAGCGCAACCTTGCTCTGCAGGTGCCTTGGCATGGGGAGCCTTGCTCACAGCTCTGCCAGTAACCTCCTCGCTGGTCACACTACACCAAAACTTCAGCCCTACTTAACTCAGCCTGCTCAATGCTTCAGTGTTTCTTTGTTGAGTCACCTCAGCTCTCTGACCTGGCCTCTCATACCTTGCAGCCTACCCAGGCCTCCTGCCTTGCCTTGCGGTCTCTCTTGGCCCCTTGTCTTGCTCTGCAACCTCTATTGGCCTCTTGCCTTGCTTTGGGTCCTTCCAGGCCTTCTGGCCTTGCTCTGCGGCCTCTCTGGCCTCCCTACCATGCTTTGTGCCCTCCTGAGCTTTCCTGTTTTACCTTGCAGCCTTCGGGCCTACTAGGATTACCTTGCCAGCCTTGTGCCCTTTTAGGTTTTCTTGTTTCCTGTTACCTGTCTAGTCCAGTTTTTGTTCAGTCTTCTCCTTGCCTGTGCTCTGTGTCCAAGTCCCAGCCCATGCTATGTATCTAGCCCTGCCTCATCTAGCCTGCCTTGCCTCGTCCAGCCTGCCCTGCCTCATCCAGCCTGTTTTATCTTGCCACCCTGATATTCCACAGAAGACAAGTCCTATCGGCCACCAGAACAAAAGGGCTCAACCTGTGGGGGAGAGGGTTGGTTAGGCAGAAGATCAACTCCAGCCCTAACCTGCAGCCCTGTACCGCCTCTGTGGAGGTACTCCCTGACTCCAGCCTGCCAGTCCTTGACAAAGAGCAAGATGGGACGTGAGTAGAAGAAGAATGGACAGAGAAACCATTTGCTTTTTGTTGATAATTAGATGTGTGCTGATTCTTATTTTTGTGATCTTGGCTTACAATCCTCCTCTTTAAGTTACAGTAAAGAATATCTTTTATTTGAACACCAACCATGGACTCCAGTGTTTTTCTTCAGTTTTACCATTGTGTGGACCTACTAGAAGATGGATGGACCTATTGTGCCTCCGGGTTTTTCCCTGCTGTATTAATTTTGGCTTCCCTGTTCTTATTTTTCACCATCTGGCACCTCCTGAAAATACTTGACATAGAGTGTGAAGTGGTCACTGAGATAGTTATCAACCACATCAGAGGCCTCAGAAGAGAAATCCTCCTCCCCATCTGGACTTGAACCCAGACCTGTAAACACTTCTAGTTGAGGATAACGCACCAAAATGGGGGATCCGCTACAATGGTAATAACATATATCACCACCTTTTGGGGCACATAAAATAACAGAGATTCTTGCCACCCCTCAGCACTGTTCATGCTGTTGCCCTCCTCTACCTTTCTCCCAAGTAGGTCAGACAACAGGGAGTAGAAAACCTAAGATAGAGCAAATATTTCTATCTTATATATTGTATTATACATATATTTTTTCAACCTTGCTTGTGTTTATAGAATTTATTTGGTTTTTATTGCATGAGGAAAAGGGATCTTCAAAGTGAGGAGATCTCAGGAAGAGAAGAAGAAGAAGATGAGGGTGAAAGAACAAGGAATGGGGAAAGGAAAAGAACTGGGGATTGGGGTAGGAGAGTGAGATGAAGAGAGGAGTGGGGATGGAGAAGAGAGAGAGGACTGGGAATGGAAGAACTGGCAACCTAGGATGGGGAAAAGGAGGTAGAAAGAGGTGGAGGAGGATCAGAAGATAAAGGATCAGGAATTAGGGATTGGAAGAGGGGATTCTAGGATCTGGGGAAAAAATCCGAGATCATGGGATGGAGAATTTGAATTCCAGGGCAGGGGGGTAGAAGAGGAAAGTGTTCCTACTATGCTCTGGACCAGTTCTCCTTTTCTTCCCCTTTCATCCCCCCTCTAACCTCCCACCTAATCTGCCATGTGCAATGGAAGGTGAAGACATGGATTGGCAAGAGGCCCTAGCACCTATTGCTGGAACCTGGCTCATCTTGCAAGCTTACTGTAGGATGTCCCTCTGCTAAAGGAGGTAGCCTCAGATATCTTTGCCTGAGTAGAGACACTCAGATGAATGGCTATGTTGCCAGTGAGAACATTGGGCCTTGGGAGGAGGATACGAAGAAAACGATGGCTCAGGTGTCCCTGGATGCCCAGAAAATGTCCATGGCTGAAGAATTTCCACCAGAAGTTCCAGCCCAGCAGTCAATTTCAGAAGCAGAATCATCAAGAGAGACCATCAAGAGGCTGTCTTCTCCTGACCCTGCCATGAGACTCTGGACGTCAGCAGATCTATGAGAGATACTATCTACAAACACTAAACAGTATGCCACAGACTGTAACTTTTTTTGCCTTGTAATTTTTGGGGATAGAGGTGATGCTATATCCCCTGAGTGTTGTGAACGTGGACCCTTGGGCCAGCTAGAGTGTATGGTGGACCCACTGAAGGAAGGCCTGCAGCGGTACTTGTAGCCGGGAGACGGATCAGGACCAGGAGACCAAACAGGACCTTCACCTATACCAGCCCTCGTTCCCCGCAGGTTGAGCCCTTGGGTGCTGGGCCGGCAGGAGTTAGGAGAAGGTCTCCTGGTGAAGAGGAGTACAAGAACAGTCTGAATCGAGGCAGGCTGAAGACAGGGGAAGTTGGAGACGGTCCAGGGGTTTGAGGCAGGCAGCAGAGGTGCAAGACGAGGAGACAGGCCAGAGGTCAAGGCCGGCTGAAGACAGACGAAGTCAGAGAGCAAGCCAAGGGTCAGGACGGGCAGTAGACAGATGAAACCAAGTACCAAGCCAAAGTCAAACCGAAGAAGCAAGCAAGTGGGAACTGGAACTCAGGAGCAGGAGAGGAGCTGGAGCAGGTAGGAAGGCAGGAAGAGAGTCAGGAACAAGCAACTAGATTCTCTCAGGAGGCGGCCTGTTGCCAAGGCAAGGCAACAAGGTCTGAGGCAGCCTATTTATAGGCCTCCGGCAATGATGTGGGATTTGGGGCTGGACCGAAGTTTCCCGCTGCGGCCCCTTTAAATCCCAGGCAATCGTGCACGCACGTGCCTAGTGGGTGGAGCTGCCTGAAGATGCCGGCGGCGTCTCCCTTGTGGGGAGAACACCGCAAGAAGGCCTCAACATGGCCCGAGATGGTACAGGACAGCCCGCGGAGCAGGAGGCACGCTTGGTGGTTAGGGGGTCCCGGCTGCGGCTGTCCGCGGCCAGGATTCCCAATACTGAGATGATATGGGAGAGGGACCTACCTTTGACCACCCAGAAGGAACAATGCCAGCCTGTGTGTATTTATTTATTTATTCATTAAAAATGTATTGTGTTATGCCTGTCAGTGGCAGACGGCTACGACCGTGAATACTCACAGCTTGTTCTGCTTTCCTACCTTCCCCGGGCTCCTCGCTGCACGGGCCTCTCTGCATCACCACGTTCCGCGGGCCTTCTCACGGAATAGACGAGAGTAGCAGAGGCACCGGAGAGCAAATGGTGGGAATCTGCAGATGCTCAGTGAGTTGCTTCAAGATAAAGTTCCCTCCAGCCCCAACATCGGAGTTGGCACTGTGTTGAGCCAATTCTCCCCCACTCACACACTCCATCCCTGTTCTTTTTTTTCCCAACGCTTCACAGCTGCAGAGCGAAACTACGGCATCAGGGATAAAGAACTGTTGGCCATTAAATTGGCCTTTGAAGAATGGTGCCCCTGGCTTGAAGGGGCACAACATCAGGTTACAGTATATATAGACCATAAGAATCTCCAGTATCTATACCAGGCTCAGCGCCTCAACAGCCACCAAGCCCATTGGTCCCTCTTCTTTACAAGGTTCAACTTTATCCTACGTTACCGCCCTGGGGATAAGAATGGCCATGCCGATGCTCTCTCTCGATCATTCATCACTGAGGATCAGCCAGACGTTCCTCGTCATATCATTGACCCCGCAAGGGTTCTCCTTTCAGCCACATTTCCAGTGCCTCCGGGTAATACCGTGGTTCCTCGTCTGCTGTGACCCAAGGTTTTACAATTGGCCCACGCATTGACCTCTGGACACCCAGGTCAATCCAGGACTCTCTCCACTCTGCAACGCTACTATTGGTGGCCCTTCATGTGCAAAGATACGCAAGCATATGTGGAGTCCTGCCCCACGTGTATGCAGCATAAGCCTCTAGCAGGGAAACCTTGGAGACTTTTACAACCGCTCTCCTTGCCCAGCAAACCCTGGACACATATCGCCACAGATTTTATTGTGGATTTGCCAGTCTCCAATGGAAATAACACCATATGGGTTACCATCAATCATTTCTCTAAGATGGCATATTTTGTGGCTCTACCAGGTCTCCCTATGGCACCTCAGCTGGCTAAGCTGTTTTTTAAGCACGTGTTTCGGCTCCATGGTCTCCCCAGACACATTTTCTCGGACCATAGGGTCCAGTTTACTGCATGCTTTTGGAAGGCCCTTTGCAAAATATTTGATATTGCCTTGATTTTACCTCGGCCTACCACCCTCAGGCCAATGGCCAAACCAAGAGAACGAATAGGACCCTTAAGCAATTCTTCCGAGCATATGTAAGCTTGCGGCAAGACAACTGGGTCAGCCTTCTGCCCTGGGCAGAGTTTGCCCTGAATTCTCATGTCTCCACCTCCACGGGTTCATCACCCTTCAAGCTGGCCTACGGACTTCAACCCTTGCCTCCACTAGCACTTCCACTGTCTGTCGCCTCCCTGGCAGCACAGGCAACTGCCCAAGAGTTACATCAACTGTGGCAAAATAGGCAACAGCTGCTGGAGAAAGCCGCTCAGAGATCTAAAAACGCTTTTGACACCCATCACCGTGCTGCAAACGAGTTTCAACCTGGAGATAAAGTATGGATCAACACCAAGTTCATTCGCCTTAAGCTGCCCTCTGCTCGTTTTGCTCCTAAATTCATTGGCCGATTTCCAGTGGTACGTCGTCTGGGGCCTGTTACCTATCGGTTGCAACTGCCATCATCACTTAAAATACACAATGCTTTTCACGTGTCTCTACTCAAGCCTCTGATTCTCTCCGAATTCTCCAAGGGGTCCCCAGATCCTGTCCCAGTGTCTTCAGAGGCTGATGTCACATACCAAGTTCGCGAAGTCTTGGATATCCGAAAGCATGGATGGAAATGGGAATACCTCCTGTCATGGGAGGGGTTTGGTCCTGAGGAGAACAGCTGGGAATCCATGGCTAATATCCTTGACAAGGATCTTCTTCGGCAGTTCCATGCTGACCACCCTCACAAACCCAAACCCCCAGGAGGGGTCTTAAGAGGGGGGTACTGTTATTCCTGTCAGTCGCAGATGAATGCGACCGCGAGTACTCACAGCTTGTTCTGCTTTCTTACTCTCTCCGGATCTCCTCACTGCACGGGCCTCTCTGCATCACTGCATTCTGCAGGCCTCCTCGTGGAGGCATGGACACCATTATTTCCGGCTCCAATGTTGGGTCCTCCTAGGCACACGTGCATATCACAAGTCCCGCCTTTGAAGCCACTTCGGTGGGAACCTTGAGGCGTCCCCTATTGATGATGTCAATGGACTCTGGTATTTAAGCTCCTGCTTCACCCCCAGCAAGCCGACTTGGCAGCAATTTCCATACGAGTCCTACGCCTGCCTTGTTCTTGAGATGCTGCTCCTGCTTGTATCATGGACCCTGTTTGGCATCCGCTCCTCGGGGGTCAGTGTGCGCTCTACGGGGACCTGTTCCCTGGCCTACCCTGCTCCTCGGGTTGGCCGTGTGCCTCTTGGGTTCCATCTGGCTTCCTGCTTTACCTCGGCTCTCCTTCAGAACTACTGCAGCAACTTGTTAGTTTTCAACCGGCCTTCCCTGCTCCTCAGGGCTTGCCTCTTGTGATTCTACAATTGACAGCTGTCCCGCTCCACGGGCCTGTTTCTCCATTACTCAGCCAGCTACCCTCTGATCTCGAGGTACCTGTCTACGTGTGCTTCTGGACTTGGGCTCGGGCTCTCCGCCTCGGGGGGGGGGTTTGCCAACACTCTCCCTCTACGCCCACTGCACTGTGGCACTGCCCCTCGGGCTGCACCATTGGAGAATATCCTGCTTGGCTGTTTGGGCGCCCATCATCCCGTGATCTGCCTGGCGCCCTCTCTCTTCAGTCTCTCCAAGTGCCATCTACAGACTGCTACCCTATGGGGGTCATCTCCTGGTCTCTGGTGCTCTCCCCTCGACTGTGCACAGAGCATCCCTACACTCCAACACCTCGCCTCCTGACAGTGTGAACCTGTGGGGCTCCTCCCCACGGGCTGTATCAACTAGTACCTCGGGCCAAGGGTCCACATACCCACTAATCATAACATATAGACTGTTTATCATACCTCCTAATTGGTTTACATGAAAACATACATAATTAAAACATAAAATAATACCTAAATTCATAACAATAACCAAACATAACACATTGGCTCATAAAACAATAACTAAAAATATTAAAACAAATACATAAAATAAAACAGTCTCTGCCATGCAATATAATAAAATAAAACAAACCTTGATACACCTATCTGGCCACTAACTAAAAACTAAATTAAAACAAGTGTTTAAAGGGCCTCGATGTCTGCCATGTAATATTCAATTATCCAAACTCAGATACATTTTGCTGACCTCAGAGGAACTAAATAATAATATTAATGAAGATAATAAAAGAGATTTAAAAAATCAATATTAGCATATAAAAGGCCTGTCTCCTTCAAATTAAAAGCTTGCTTTAAAAAAAAACACTTTACTAATTTTCTGAATTTTTGTAGTGAACTGTCTTCCTTTATGAATTGTGGTGGTAAATTCCATAATTCAGGGCTTTGTACATAGAAAAGGTGTTCACGTGTTTCATCTAATCTAATCATGTGGAAAGAAGGAATATCAAGGAGATTCTGTGAGGCAGATCTCAAGGGCCTTGCTGGATAACAAACCTTAAGAGCGGCATTGAAAACAGGTGGAGCAAGCTCATTTAGGCCCTTAAAAATCATTATGAGAACCTTATACTTGGCGCGTGAATAAATTGGCAGCCAGGGGAGTTTTAATGAAACTGGAGAAATGTGCTGCTGAATTGAGGTACCAGACACTATGCAAGCTACTGAATTTTGCACACACTGGAGTGCTCTTAAGGTTGTCTGAGGGAGGCAAGATACAATACATTGCAATAATCTACGAATGATATAACAAGAGCATGTACAATGGTCTTTAAATCATTTTCGTAGAGAAAAGGACGTAATCTTCATAGTAGGTGGAGTTTGTAATATGCCCTCTTTACTTTATGAGATTTCATGGATAATTTAGAATCCATGATAATCCCTAGATTACAGGCCTGAGAAACATTAGGTATTGATGCTCCATCCATTATCAAAGAAGTAGGAATGTCTTTTTTTATGGGGATATCTTGATAGATATAGGATCTCTGTTTTGTTCATGTTGAACAACAATTTATTAGCACTAAGCCAAGTCTGAAGCATTGTCAAGCTGGATGAAATTTTGTCTGGCATCGCACGCTGAAGGAGTGCGCACAAAGAGCAAGCTCCTTTGTGCGCTCCTTTGTGTCAACCCTACGCATCGAGAGAAAATATCCTTTGTTTGTGCATTATTTCTACTTGTAAATCTCAAGTAAATCTGATTCTCTACTTATAAATCTGATTCTCTACTTGGGCATATTGATGTAGTCACCAATCACGGAAGGTATGCTACTGGTTCATATATCATTAACCAAAAAAGACCAAGTCACATTATGCAGATTACAGCTATCAGCACTTCTTTAATAACTTCCTGTTTTCTTTTAACAATACTAATGATTAATGCGCAATTAGTTGTTAAAAAGCTTCCTGTTATTATAGATTTATTGGATGAATATGCATCAGTTCTCTGCTGTATTACTGAGACATGGCTTAAAGCATCTGATTCAGTTTTAATTAACTAATTTTCTCCCCAGTACTACATGGTTTATTCGGTCCTTGAAAAGAACGGAAAGATGGTGGTAACATGGTTTTTGCTAAAAGAACCTTAAACTTAAGGCAAATACAAATCTCTAGGGCCCCACCTTTTGAAATTGCTCTATTTAAATCTAAACACTTACAGGTTTGCGTAGTATACTGTCCTCCAGCTGAACATAATAGTTTTCCCTTGTTTGAACTATTAGCCAATAATTTGGTTAATGATGTACCGGATAGCATTCTTGGAGATTTTAAACCTCATGTAGATGCTACCATAAAGTCTCCGTCATGCAAAACATTTCTAGACACACTTTCAACCCTAGGATGGTCACAAATTATACAGGATCCTACATACAAAGCAGGCTTATACCCTGAATCTCATTTTTGTGAACAATGATGTTACTAGTCAGCCTATACCAGTCATTAAGCCAGTACCTTGGTCTGATCATAAATTAGTTTATGCCACCATTCCATATACTGCTAATTCCAAAACTAATAAAGTTAATCCTCATTCCTTCTTTTACAGCAGGCCTTTTTTAATAGAAGACTTAATTGATATGTTGCCACAAGCCTTAAATAAGGTAGAGTTTGATTGCATCAATACTGCAGTCTCTTCCTGGATTAAAATTACCACAGATATAGCTGATGACATTAATCCAATCATAACTAAATCAGTGAAGGATAATAGGCCCAGCACCCCATGGTGCACACAAGAAATAAAAGAACTTAAAAGAAAATTAAGGCAGAAAGAAAGATTATGGAGGAAATATCCCTCCAATAATAGTCTATGAATTTATAGAGTTTTGCTGCACAAATACAGAAAGTTGATAAATTCTTCAAAACATGGGTATTATTTAAAAAAAAAATTCACGATATAAAGTTTAACCCCAAGGCACTTTTTATTATGGTAAAAAAGTTAACATGTCCAAATTCTGAAGAACAAGTTCCAAATGATACTAATAAAGCCTGTAATAAGCTATCATGGGTTTTTAAAGAAAAAAAACAAAATGTTATACAACTCCTTCCCTACAAACTCCAACTAAATTACAGCCATGCCACCACTTGACGTATCTCCTTGGACAACATTTGATAGCCCATCATTCTCAGAATGTTATGACCGCCGGCCGCGGCAAACCACAACCGGGGGCCGGTCACTCACCCGCGCGGCAGGGCCAGGCTCAGACGTTGGGGCCGGCATCGGCAGCCCGCCTCAGCGGCAGTGCTGCTGCCCTACAAGATGGCAGAGGCGTCCCCTCGGCACGGTTAAGCCACGCCCCCTGAATCTTACTAGGGCCGCGCGGGTGGCTAGAACCTGGCCTTAAAGGAACCCCTACAGGAAGTTAGGGGGTTCCTTCCTGCCTGACTCCATCTTCGATCAACTATTTAAGGCAAGGTCTGAGCCTTCAGACCTTGCCTTGGCTTCGTGGCTCTGGTGGTTTTCCTGCTTTCGATTCCTGACTTGCTCCTCCGTGTTGTGATCCCTGGATTGGCTGTCGTTCCTGCTTGGCTCTTGACTCCTGGACTGGTTACGGATTATTCTAGCTTTCGATCCCTGGACTGGCTGAGGTACCTCTGGCTCTCGACCCCTGGACTGGCTGCGGAGTATTCTGGCTCTCGACCCCTGGACTGGCTGCGGAGTGTGCTGGCTCTTGTTCCCCGGACCGGCTTTCGTTTCCTCCTCTCTCTCTCGACCTGCTGGAGGCGCCAGCTTCTGTTCTCTCGACCTGCTGGAGGCACCAGCTATCTGGATTAAATGACCCGCAGGAGGCGCCTGCATCCAGATTTTCATCAATTACCTCCAGCGACCTTTGTGATTGGCCTCACCTTCCGACGAGAGGACTTCACCCCTCGCCGGACCAAGGGTCCACCTTCCAAGTCAGAACAGAGAAATTGAAATAATTTTAAAGAAATTGAATCCAGCTGCACATCCTTTAGACTCTACTCCAGTAAAAGCCTTGAAATCTATTAATAATTTAGTTACTCCATGTGTCTCAAAAATAGTCAATCTTTCCCTTGATGAAGGGGAATTACCTGCAATTTTGAAATGTGCTTCCATTGGACCAACTCTAAAGAATAAAAACAGTGATCTCAAGGCCCTTAGTAATTGCAGACCTATTTCTAATCTGCCCCATTAGCCAAAATTGTAGAGACAGTTGTACTGTCACACAGCTCAATACAGTAAAGTGCGGCCGCGGTTACCCTGCTCCTAACCTGCTTTCTACTCACTTTCCGGCCGCGTTAGCCCTTCCTGCGATACACAATCCCCTTTAACCGATTCTTACCGCCTCTTTAAATCCCCGGGTAACCCCTTCCGCCCGCGACATGTATATCAGATGTAAACGAGCGAATTAGCTATTCCCTCCCATACAGTAACGCGCGCCCCGACTATCGCTATTTTACCCTGCCATTTTGCCCCGCATTTAACCTGCTAACTTACCGCCTACCCCTACCCCTGCGTTAGAGGCAAGGGTTAAGGGTAGACGGCAAATTTTCCCACAAAAGAAAACCTAAAAACCTAAAATGGGACTCTGTATTGCCACTTGAAAAACTCTAAGCGTCAGATTTCAAAATCGGGATGCTTTTTCCAAATCAAAATTCAAAAACATTAAGAATTATATTGGCGCCATTAAGCTCTGGGCATTAAATATAGGAAAGGGCAGCTTTTAATCTCTTATTTACTGTCCATGTCTATTTTATTATTGTCGGCTAGCCCCCCCCTTTTTTTTTAAATGATATTGTGAATCATTGCACTACACATGCGATTCCTTAAATGAACTTAAAACAATAATGCTAGATACATATATACTAACATTTGCAGCGAGCCCCGCTTTTGGTAAAGTTGTTATAAATACCTTGGATGTCACTTTCCGAATCCCCAATCTCCACGCGGGCGGGCGGGCGTGTGGTCATCGAGGCGGGAGCCGGCAGGTGCGCGTTCATCCAGGCGGCAGCGGAGGGAGCCGGCGGGCACGCGTTCATCCAGGCATAGCGGGAGCCGGCGGACGGGTGGGCGCGCGTTCATCCAGGTGGCAGCGGGAGCCGGCGGGCGCGCGTTCATCCAGGCGGAGGGAGCCGGCGGCGAAAGCAGCCTCCAGCAGCCTCTGCCGGCAGTGAATGAATGCACGCCTGTGTACGCCCGTGCAATTTCAGCGCTCAAGGCAGTGCATTAGCAAACGCCGACGTCACATGCCATGACGTCAAACGTCGTGACGTCACGCCTTGAGCGCCGAAATTGCACGGGTGTACACAGGCGTGCATTCATTCACTGCCGGCAGGGGCTGCTGGAGGCCGCTTTCGCCGCCGGCTCCCTCCGCCTGGATGAACACGCGCCCGCCGGCTCCTGCCGCCACCTGGATGAACGCGCGCCCACCCGCCCGCCGGCTCCCGCCTCGAACGCACGCACGCCGGCTCCCGCCAGTAAGTTTACTTTTTTTACACTTTATTCCCTTTTGTTTTAATTTTCGCCCTGCGCCTTGCTTCGGGAGGGGGGGAACCATCCACTTCCTGGTGCCTGTCATTTCAAATGTCAGTTGAAATGACATTTGAAATGACAGGTACCAGCGCACCCAGGATACTGTATAGGCGCTGTATTAAGCGCCTATACAGTAAAATGGGTTGCGCGGGCCTAATGCTTCGCAGATGCGGCTTGCATTTGCAAGCAATTTAAATAGAGTATTGAGCGGTATGTGAGCAGGACTGTGCGTGCGGCGAACGAGGGTGCGCCCGGCACTGCCGCACTCTTTCTAACGCGGCCTTACTGTATCGACCTGTTAATTAGATGAGTATCTTGAAGAGAATCGTATTCTCTCTTCCCAGCGCAATTTGGTTTTAGAAAAAACTTCAGTACTGAGACCCTACAGACACAGTCCTAACAGGTTTTGACTCTGGACAATCTTATTTTCTAATATTGCTAGATCTGTCAGCAGCCTTTGATACGGTTGACCATTCTACCCTACTCAACAGATTAGCTGAAATTGGTTTAGGTGATATAATCTTAAAATTGTTAACCTCTTATTTAAAAGATCAAACCTATCAGGTTAGAATTGGTAATTCCATCTCAGACAAAATAAAGATGGTATCGGGCATGCCACAGGGATCAGCCTTATCAGCTACCCTTTTCAATGTATACTATACATGTTACCTTTATGTAAATTATTAGCCGGGCTCAGTATCAACTATTACATGTGTGCAGATGATGTACAGTTTTTAGTACCCATTGAAGATACTTTCGAACAAGGTTTGAGGCTTGTTAAACTCTTATCGCTCTATGATTCAGAAACTTTTAATACCAATGAAATTAGTTCTGAATAATCAGAAAGCTGAAATCATACTGCTGAATTGCAAATCAAATCTTAACACACCAATTTACCTAAAGACTGACTACATGAACAGTGAGTTGACTGCTCATGCTTGTGACTTGAGAGTGATTATTGACAGGGAACTGAATATGAAGAAACGTGCCAATACTAAAATTAGAGAGAGTTACAATAAGCTTCAAATTCTTAAGCGTTTAAAGCTCTTACTTCAGTACAATGATTTTCATACTGTCCTTCAAACTATGATCTTTTCCAGTCTGGACTAGTGTAACACACTACGTTTTGGGTTACCTTTAAATTCCATTAGGCCTTTACAACTATTACAAAATGCCATAGCTAGGGTACTGGCAGGAGGAAGTAAATTTGACCACATCGCTCCAACATTAATTTTCTTACACTAGCTACCAGTGAAATTTCGGATTCAGTATAAAATTCTATGTTTTTTACATAAATCTATTAATAAGGACAACACTGAATGGTTAAATGCATGCCTTCATCTCTACTTTCCACAAAGAAATTTGAGATCATCAAACAAAGGTTTACTAAACATTCCATCGATTAAATCAGCACATTTGAGTGTGGTTAGGGATAGAGCATTATCTCTATCCCTCGAAATTATGGAACACTTTGCTGACTGATTTAAGAACACAAAGGGCCTCATTTTCTAAAGTATCGCAGGCCTGCGATACTTTAGAAGATGAGGGGCGGGGGGCCGAAACGGGGGGGAGGGCCTGCGCTAGCCGGCAGCGATCGCACCTTCCACTATTTCTCTAGTATCAAACCTCTTCAAGAAGATTGTTTGAAGCTTTCTTAAGAGATTATATGGCAAAATAGTGCACCTCTAGGAATCTGTGGCCAGATCTAAGATTGGAAACTGGGTAAATTCAGCGGCACAACCACGCCTCTGAATGTACTCTGCTAGTTAGCAGAATGTGTTTATCTATCTATGTAGCCAAGCCACTCAGTGGCTGAAAATGGATCCCTAAGTTTTTTTTCTCATAGATAAAGCATGGGGAAAGAGCTTTAGTAAATCAGACCCTTAACTAGATAAGTTCACCTGGCTAACATTGCAAGTTGCCCAGCAGCTGGAAATGGACCCCTAAATGTATTCTCTAGCAGAGAGAATGTTCCAGTTAAAGCCAGTAGATGGCAGTTCAGAGACCTTAGAGACCTTTGAAACTGAAACAGTCCCTGTTAGAAGAAAGAAGCAGCATAAGGGCCATATTCAATCACTGTCTGGATAGCAAAGTTAACTGGATAAACTTACCAGATAAACCTATCCAGCTAACTTTGGAGGATTATTCAATAGTGCAGCCACATATAGCCGACTATCTTAAAGTTATCTGGATAACTTTAGGACAGCTCCTAGGTCCAACCAGACTTAGCCTGATAAATTATCTGGCTAAATCTGAAAATCAGAGTTAGCGAAATAACTTAGCAAGCTAACATAACTCCTTCCCAAAACACCCCAGAATGCACCTAAGTTATCCAGCTAAATTTTGGCTGGATAATAAGATAGCAGGCTAAAATATAGCTGGCTAAGTGCCCAAATATTCATTTAGCTGGATAACGTCTGAGTTATCTTTATAAAAGCTTCTGGATATGGACCTCTAAGGGTTAATTTGCCTCATGGATAGAGGATGCAAAAACTGCAGCTATGTTTTGAAGACGTAAAAGAGGTAACAGTACGGATCCTGAAAGGGAGCGCCCTAAAGCTAGAGCTCTTCTCATGAAGTATAGGAAGGGGCTCAAAGAAGTAGCAACTTCCTTAATAATCCTGAGAGTGCAATTTGTAATTCCAGAGGAGAAGGAGACCTGGGAGTGCAAGACAGGAGATAGGCCTCAGCCAGGAGAGATCCGAACATGAAGTCATCCTCACGGTGTAAAATTCAGTGACAGAGTAATTCCCGGGGAAAGCCTGAAGTGAATAGTAAGGCATAAGGCACTGCTGGGAAAAGGCAAGAGATTTTTAGCACCCAAAGTCTTCCTCAGTGGCGGGTGCTGGAGAAAGTTTTGTCAGCCTGCGAATTTGTCTACGAACAGATTTGTGAGAAACAGCTGTTTAGTTAAATTGCACCATCTGCGGAGTTCATCTGTGATCTTCTGCTGCCCTATCTCTGTAGGAACAGAGAATGGTACCTGGTCTGTGTGCTGTAATTATTTTCTTTCTTTTAAATACCTTCAGTAAGTAAAGAGACTATACTCCTGGAGGTAGATATTCAAAGGAAAATGGCTAGGTAAGTTAGCTAGATAAAACTTATCCAGCTAACGTACATGGGATATTCGGTAGCACAGCTATGCTGCCAAATATCCCCATGTTTGCCACTATTTAGTTGGATAAGTTATATCCAGCTAGACTACTCTATGGCAGGTCTAACTTAGCTGGTTAACTTAACCAGGTAAGTACAACTATCACTACTTATCCAGCTATTAGCCAGATAATTATCACCATTCCAATCCGCCCATGGCCCACCACTAGTTATCTGGCTATCTACTTAGCTGGATAAGTGTCTTATCCAGCTACTTGGCAACCGCTGAACGTAGCCGGATATTCAGCAGCTACCATTTAGCTGGATAAGTCGCTATTTATCCAGCTAAGTAGCATTGAATATCAGGTGCTTGGTGTCCAGTGTGTTATTGAAGAGCATGAATAAGAAGAACCAGAGGGATTATTTTTTACCAGAGGGCCTTACAGAGATTATCTCTGTTCCCCTGTGACAAGAACCCCAAAAATGTAAATGTTTTGTATGACCAAATTGCGGGGTAGTGACAAATGGAAAATATAGTTGATGATAGATCATACAGTCAGTGTTACTTTTTTCTATGATAGGATTCAGAGCCTATTGGCTCACAGTTGCTGGATTTTTGATGTCATTTATTCTATCTAAGAAATACAGACAGAGTGCTCGTGGAAGACTCATAAAGAGCATGCGTCGGAAGTGTCAGTGATGAAGTTGGAATGGAAAGGATGTCTCTTTCTGGAAATGACATCAACAATGGTCTTTGCCTGATGATGTCATTTCCTGAAACAGCCATCTTGAGCCTTGTCATTCACGCATACTGTGCAGCAATTGAGTTTATATAACCAATCCTTTTCAGCTGGGACACCAGATCAATATAAACTGAAAATCCCTTCAACAAAGCCTCATTATTTAAAGTGATTTGGGTTTTATTTTTATCAAAAGAAGTTTGGAAAAAAGACGCAACACCATTTTCTATAGGATTTTGTGTGACACTGATCACTAGCTGTCACATTTAAACTTGACTTTATTGCCTCAAACAAACTGAAATATGTCAGAATGTATCTTGTCTACCTTTCCAAAACTTGCCTTATGAACTTTAGACTTGTGAGTGTTTCTCTCCTGCACATCAGTCCCTTAGACATTCTTGCCACCTGGTGGATAAACCATAAAATAGTAGAGAATACAGCAATAGAAACAATTATTTACTGCAGCCAAACAAAATATGAACATGTTTAAAATAAATGCTTTGACTATATGATGCTATGCTACACTCTTGGGACATAAACACAACTTTTATAATGAAAAATAGTATTTCCTGTGCAATCTTTTGATTGAATTCATGTTCTTATACTCCTGCCGGAACTCTGACTCCCACTGGGCCCAATCAGAGAATAGCTAACAGAGCTTAGGCAGTACAATGCAAAAAAAGTACAATACAGTTTTATGTAGTATATTTCACATTAATGTATCCCACATGCTTTATAATCATTTAGCACCCAACTGCTTTTCCTGGAAAATTTAGCCTTATGTATGTCATTGATGACCTCCCAGAATCAAAATGATTCCCTCAGTCTCTGCTGGATTGCATACTCAAGTGTTATAAGGAACCCAAGAAAGATGGAATCAAATAATAGGCAATATATTACTACAGACTGGAGGGGAACTTCCATCAACTCAGTCTGTGATGAGGGGCAACGAGGAAGACAATTGTAATAAAGGGATGTAATCAAATTAAAATTTGATTCCATCTTTCTTGGGTCCATGTTACACTTGACTTTAGTATATAATCCAGCTAAGACTGAGAGAATCATTTAGTTTCTGGGATGTCATCAATGACAGGCACAGGGCTAAGTTTTCCATGCAATTCAGCTGGGTACCAAAGTGGAAGTTTAAATGCAAAGATGTTTGCACACAAAAAAAGGTCAGATTATTTTTTATCATTATTATACATCTGTAACGCGATTTGAAAGCCTAATTGGATGCCTGTATTGAGTGCCCAGTTTGATGTCTAAATACCTAGGGATACATTTTTAAAAGTTTAGAGACTTGAGCATGCAAACTAAGGAGTTGCGCGCATAGGTCAGCTGTAATATGATGCACTCGTATTTCACATCTCAGTCACACTTGTAGAACATACTATAGACCCTCACCAAATATAAAATAAGGGACCACAAATTAGATATAGAAAGCTTGAGAAGTCAGACTCTGCATGCAGTCAATACTAGAGAAAGAGAAACAGAAAGGTACTTCCTCCTGTACTGTGCAAAATACAAACACCTCAGAGTTGCATATTCCCAAAGCTGATATATTCTAATCAAAAAAGATATCACCTGGATTTATTTATTTATTTATATTTATTTATTTTCCACTTTTCAGACTACATTCAGGTACTGTAGGTATTTCCCTATCCCCAGATAGGTAACCTGACATATATAACCTGACATATATATATAATTTTTTCCTTTTATTTGTAAATTTTTATTTCTGTATTTTTCTAATCTATTTATTTATTTATTGCTTTTATAAACCATCAATCTGTGGGGACAATCTTAATGGTGTACAAGGTTATAACAATAAATAATACATTACAATATAAAATTATTAAAATGGTAAAAGTGAATAAGGAATGAGTAAAAACATACAAAAATAAAAGGATATAAAGTAGAAATAATAAAAAATGAATAAAAAGCATTCAAGGTAAAAATAGGGAAAGGAAACAGTCTCAAAGGTATACACTGTGAGCATTGCATGGCTGTTAGCAGAAATTAGAAATCGTATGCCTTTTTGAAAAGTTTCAAACTCTTTTTAAAGGCCTTGAGGTCTTTTGGCATTTGCAATTCATAGGGAATCTGGTCTCACAAGACCGGTCCTGCTATAGAAAAAGCTCTCTCTCTGACTTCAGAAAGATGGGCAGATCTAATGGAGGGGACTGATAACAGCCCTTTATTGGTCAATCTCAGGTTTCTTTCTGGAGTACGTAAATGAAGTTGAGCATTGAGCCATTCTGAATTGTCAAGATATATAGCTTTGTGGATTGGATATAATATTTTATAGTCAACATGGTATTTAATAGGTAACCAGAGGCGATTGATTAAGGTACGCATAATGGCCGGATTTTCAGAGGATTTACGCATGTAGGGGGGGCATACATGCGCCGGACCTATTTTATAAAGGCCCGGCGACGCGCATAAAGCCCCGGGAAGCATCTAAGTCCCGGGCAATGGGCGGGATGGTCCGGGGGCGGGGCAGGGCGGTCTGGGGCAGGGCAGGGCCAGAGGCCAGAGGCCTCCGACACAGCGGCCTGGGAGGGAATGGGGGAAGGCGGCGAGGATTGGCACACACATGGTGCACAATTGTGCACCCCTTGCGTGCGCTGACCCCTGATTTTATAACTTGCGCGTCTGCGCGAGCAAGTTATAAAATCGAGCGTACAAGTGTGTGCGCGCCGGGTAGCGCGTGCACATGTATGCCCGCGTGCTGCTTTGAAAATCTACCCCAATGTGTTCATATTTTTTTCCCACCGCAGAGGACTCTTGCAGTGGCATTCTGAAGATTTGATGACCTTCAGAGTGAAGAAACTCACACAAAGATGAGATTTGTGCAATGTTCTTTCAACCTAGCTTGATGTTACCCAGGTAGCGAGTCCATCAAGCTAGGTTGAGAGAACATTGCACAAATCTCATCTTTGTTTCCTCACTCCGAAGGTCATCAAATCTTCACAAGACAGCACTGTTCTGTTCATACATCTCACTTTCAATGTCAAAGTGGCCCCTAACCCCTACACTAATACCTAAACCTCAACTCGAGTGACTAGGTAGGCCTCATATAGAGGTATAAATACCTACCTAGTATGAGGGCATTATGGTTAGGAGCTCTCTCTCTCTCTTTCTCTCTCTCTCTCTCTCTTTGAGGTTTATAAACTACCATGCACTCTAACAGATGCTACTTACATGCATATATGCTAATTTTTACACTCATCTTTGAAAATTCACTCCATATTGTATTGTTACAACTTAATGTTCTTTTACTGTGTATGATGATAGTTTCTTGGACTGGTTAATTACCTTCTTTTTTATTGCATTGCACATATTTTACTTAAGCTATTCCAATGTACTCTAGTAATAACCTTAGAACTTTGGTTTACTTTAGAATGAAATATTTTAAACTGCACGACATCATAGCTATTTGATCAATGAAATTATTAGTTTTGTGTCCAGAACTAATGTTTTAAATGTAACAATAACTGGAGGAGCAAATTGTTCCTTGTCATTGGTGTATTCTGTTCCCTTTCATAGTTGAAATGAACTTATGACCCAGCTGTGGTGTTTTGAGCAATAAAATGCTGCCATCTGCTGGTAGCACACAGTACTACAGGTTTATATTCTTTTGTTTTCAGATAAAAACATAATGACAAGAATCAGGTGGCACCTTATAGGCTAACCAATGTATTGAAGCATAAGCTTTCAAGGACAGTGTCCACTTCATCAGATGGAGTAGTAGCCTAGTGGTTAGACCAATTGGCCCTACACCAGGGAAGCCAAGGTTTAGTTCCTACTCAGGAACTACTCTGGGCAAATTATCTCTCCCAACAGAACAAAAATGAGCAGCAATAACCTTTGATGCACCTAACAAAGTAGACACTATTCTCAAAAGCTCATGCTTCAATAAATTGATTAGTCTATAAGGTGCCACTCGACTCCTGTCATTTTTTGCTACACCAGACTAACATGGCTATATCTATGAAGAGTTTTCACCAGGTAACACATGCTTCACTTTGCAAATAATAAATACAAGAATCTATGGACCCGACTCACTAAGATCTTTTGCCAGAGTCACAAAAGAGGAAAAGAAGTGTTGCGGGGCGGGGGGGTGGGGGTAGACCCTTAGACCGAGACGAGGTTGACGCCACTGCAGAAGGAGATCCCCCTGCAGGTCCCCATCGTCGGCAGGCGGTACAAGTGATGCAGAGACCCAACAGGACCTTCACCAATACCATCCCTCATTCCCCGCAGGTTGAGCCCTTGAGTACCGGGGCCGGCTGGATTTAGGCGCAGGTCTCCAGGCGACGAATCCAAAAGACCAACGGCAGATGAGCAGATTCCAGTAAACAGGCCGAAGATCGGGGCAGGCAGCGAACAGGCGAGTCCAAGTGGAGGTCAAAGGTCAGGGCAGGCAGTGAAGAGAACAGAGTCCAGGAAACAGGCAGAAGGTCCGGGCAGGCAGCAGACAATCCAAATTCAGAGGAACGTACCGAGGTCAAGCCAAAGAATCAGTCCAAGGAATGGGAGCACGGAGTCAGGAACAAAGTGGGCTTTTGAAAATTGCTACAATATATGCCATTGAATTGTCCCAATATATGTAAAACCCAAAGAGTGAAAAAGAACTAATACAAAAATTGAGATTTCACCCAAAATAGCAATGCAGTGCAAATATTCTTGTATGTAAACACTTTGTATTGTGATGGCTCACCGTCCGTGAGGCCTCGAACGCCGGTCTTCCGTCTCCAGTTCTCCGTCGCCACCAGTTGCCCCGGTCCCTGGAGTCCGATGTGTTCAAGTAACGCCCTGAGCCTGTGCCTCGGCTGGCCCTAGTTTTGCTGGGCTGCTGGGTTCCCTTTAGGCAGGGTTGGGGGTAAGCAGTTCCCCCAATCCCCAGAGACAACACAGAGAGAGGGATAGTTCCTTCAAAGCAGTTTAATAAGTAACAACTGGATGCATTACATGGGGTTTGTCCCCTCCCCCTCCAGCCCTCTGATTCCCTTACAGGCAGTGCTAGTTCAGAGCACTCATTTACCTCCTCTGTTCAGCACTATTACAAGCCCCAACCCCACAGGCCCCTTTAGGGTAAAGAGTATACTTCACCCAGCCACCTGGATTACTCCGTATCCATGCCTGAACTGGAGGACTCCTCTATCCCTGAACCTACCTCCATCTCCTCCTCCTCTGACTCTGAAGAGCTGGCTTTTTGTGGCCAGTCCCACCAAGGGGGCACGCCCTCTTCCTCCACCTCCATGGACTCATCGGTGTCTGCCTCATTAACCTCTATGCTTGCCACCTGTTCGCCTTCAGGCTTTCCTTCCCTGTCTGGTGGTGTTTCAGGGAAGCTGGGATTTGTAGTTCTTCTCTTCCCCTGCGCCCCCTGCTGTCTGGCTCTGGTACTCTTGTTGCACTTATGGTAGCTTGTCAGCTCCTGCCTGCGGCCGGGCTGCGCTACATCACAGTATGTAAACACTTTGTATGTAAACACTTTGCTTAAAGGGACCTCATATAAAAAGGCACTTAGACTGCACCATTGAATGCAGTGTGCTATGTCTTATACATTAAGAGGTAGATTTTAAAAGCCTTGCACATGCAAAAACAGCCACATACTTGCATAAGTGGGCTGTGTGGGAGCTGTGTGAATTTTAAATAGTCGGGAAGGGAACATGTACATTGAGGTATGTGTGCCCAGAAAAAGTAGGTGGAAAAGGGGCAGGTCATGGGTCTTCCAGAGGTGGGGCCAGCACTGACACAGCTGAGAGAGAGAGAGAGAGAGAGACTGTTTACAAGGCTCAGCCTAACACTCAATATAGAGACCTTCATAAGGGGGCACTTTGATTCAGAGTGAGTTTTCGGGAGGTGGGTGTGTTGTTACAGACATATTCAGAGGTATTCATTGTAAAACTTACATCATTAAAGAATTTTTGACCTTATAAGTGATGAAAAGGAGTTGATTTGTACAATGCAGCTAGCAGAGACCACAGTGTACAAATCATCTCCTCTTGTTAGAATTTTCATCGCTTATAAGGTCTAAAATTCTTTAATGATGTCAATTTTACAATACCCCCCCTAACCCCAACCCACCTCCCGAAAACTCACCCCGAATTAAAGTGCCCCCTTACAATGGTCCATATATAGCGTATCAGACTGACCCTTATAAAGAGTCTCTCTCTCTCTCTCCATCTCCCAGATTCCTGCACCCAATGAGAAGCTGTGGCACACATAAGGGATGTGACCATATGTATTTATAATCATTGGCCCAGGATAAGTCCAACAACCATGAATCCCTGGTAAATATTTTAATATACAATTAAAAAATCTTCTCGCCACAAATAAGGAGAACAAAATGAACAGAAGCTTATCTTGAGGCTCCAGATAGAAAAAGATGAAAGTGAGATCATTAACAACTCTTTTGAATCCACAGGAACCAGCTAGATATTAGAGCACTTAATATACCAAAGGACAATTGAATTGTCCAAAGCATTTACCTGCATAAGTGCACTTTACACAAGTAAATGGCTTATGAAAATTACTATAATAGTAGTTACATTTACACATGTAAATCCTTTTGAAAATTACTAAGTGTGTATGCACTTTTGTTACCTGCCTAGAATCATGGATAGTGCAGGTTATAAATTGTGAAAATATATAAGTAAATAAAAGGCACACAGCAGAGTTCTGCAAAACCTGCAATGCACACAGAATGGTCGCAAGTAAACCAAGAAACAGAGAATTACAATAGTCCAGACACAGCTTAATTAAGGTCCAAACTACAGAACAAAATTCTGAATATCCCAATAAAGATTTTAAATGGGCATATAAGCTGAAGCTTATAATAACCAGACTTAATAACATCTTTAAGTCGCTTCTGCATATGGAGATTCTGGCCAGTGACAATGCCAAGACCTCTAACATGCTGAACAACTGGTTCTTCAATAACATAGGGAAGCAAGACAGCAGCTCGCTCCCCCTATGCCCCCTCCCCTCCCCCCTGCACAAAAACACAGGAACATCAATATGGTTTTAAAACAAGGCCGCAGTTCATTATCAAAAATAACCCGAGCCTGCAACTTGTTAATACAACATACCAAAACATAATCCCCCACCCCCTCCTCCGTTATGCCCCTCTTCACTTACCACCGCGTCCCAATGTTAATCGAAACTCCCCCCCCCCCCCCCACCCCCCATCTCTTACCCCGCCTCGGCACCAGTAAGGGTAAGCGTGTGGCCTGAGCATCGCCCCCCCTCCCCACCCCTGCTCTTTAGGCCTTCCCGTGTAGCAGCCCCAAACTACACGAGCATTCCCCCCCCCCCCCCCCCCTCCAATGTCCTTCACAATCCAATCCAATACATTACAACTTAGGGCTCGGGTTTTCCGCCACAAACAAAGGCAACCCGTTTGCCTTTGTTCCCCCACTGCGGCCCACCTCTAAAGCAGTTGTTGCTCAAATCCTTCTTCCAGGGCATTGTTGAATAAATCCATACCAATGTCCGAAAGATGCACCCCGTCACCCCAAAATAGCCCGCCCAACACCTCCTATGACCAAACATGCCGTACCCAAAAACCTCCCTGTTGAACCAACCATTTCCCAATTTGTCGATTCAATTTTTTTGACACCGTTTTACCATAAAGGCTCTGCACAGTGCCTAATCTGAATAATAATATCGGACCACCCCACTTTTGTACCCGGCATGCATAGCATAACGCGTGCCAGTTCTTTTTGCATAATTGCCACGAATTCATGGCAGGACACTTTACCGATGACATTTCCCCCCAAATGAATGATCAGTAGACGTGGTGCACCCCATGTCCGAACCTTCCCCTGGAGGAAAGAAAGCAACTCCCCCCACCGCATGCCCCCTTTGCCGAACCATCGCACAATCCACCGATCAGTATTCAGGTTCAAGTTTTCTCCATAAGGCCTCTTTGCAGCCCTCCGTCGAGCACAGTGAACAAAAGAATGGCCCACGATCCAAACACATTCTCGAATAGGTGCCACCCCTTCAGTATCTGCAAGGCAAACAACTGTATTAGCTAAATGGTAATGGCCCCTGCTCGCCCCGTATTGCTCCTTACTTGCGCACGTAAGACCGGAAAACTGCAGACTTAGTATAGCTGTGTTTAAAAAAGGATTGGATAAGTTCTTGGAGGAGAAGTCCATTACCTGCTATTAAGTTCACTTAGAGAATAGCCACTGCCATTAGCAATGGTAACATGGAATAGACTTAGTTTTTGGGTACTTGCCAGGTTCTTATGGCCTGGATTGGCCACTTTTGGAAGCAGGATGCTGGGCTTGATGGACCCTTGGTCTGACCCAGTATGGCATTTTCTTATGTTCTTATGTTCTTATCCAAGCATTTGAATTCTGCGCGCCGTCCACCCCAACTCGGCCACCGTAGTCGCTGCCCCTATCCTAAATGAATGCGTCAAGTACCTCCCTACCTCCCACCCTAACCCTTCCACCACCCATTGTAGCACACGAGCAAACTGGAAAATGGTTAACGGAAAACCGTCCTCATGAACTAAAAAGAAACCCCCCGTTGCTGGCCGGACTTGTACGAAAGCTTGTGTGCTCCTCACCAGACACACCAGCTCATCACGCGCCCAGACCAATGAAATCCAAAAATCTCTCTTCCTTGTTAATCCGTCTTGGATTTCCGAATGTGCAATGTGACGCAATGCTCATAAACCCAAACATCTTGAGCCCTCAAACCGGCCCTTTCTCCGCATGCCTTGGATCTGGCAGCCAATTCGCTGACCCTCAAGGCTCTGAAAAAAGCTAAGGAGAAAGCCACTCGAAACAACAAAACCTCATACCTGGACCGACACACCACCTCTAGTTGTTCCGCTATTTTCACCAAGTCCAGGTACCGTATAGGCCTCCGCTTATCTCCTTGCTCTGCGTACCCTCTACTCAAACCACTCAAAACTCGTCTGACCAGAAAACTGCTAATCGGGTCACCCCAACCCCCCAGTTTCTGAAAAAATGTGAAACCCACTAATTGGCACCGAACCGACCCTAACGAGTAACCCGCCCCTTTAGCCCACAAAATAAACTGTACCACATCTTCCTCGCGCACTGCCCCTCCGTCCCACCCCAAAATCTGCAAAAAATGAGACACCGCTCCTCTGCCTGCCAGATAAGATCTCCACAAAGCCAGTGCCAGTGATTGTCATATCAAGTCCCAGGTGTCGTCCTGCCGAGCTGCCAAAGATGCTCTGGGAAGGCCTCCCCCTGCGAACTCGCTTGAGGAGCCTCGGCCCAGAAGATGTTCCAATTGAAACGAGAAAGAGCATCAGTAATCAAGTTCATGTACCCAGCACGTGCCTCACTCTGATAGTAATATTCCATCGCATGCAGAGAAAAACCACAACAAGAGAAAGAGCCTTTTCCATAGCCGGTCCCATACTTTAGAACTCGTTTCCAAATGTTCTGAGACAAATTACCAATCACAAAGAATTTAAAAAATCATTAAAAATGCACCTGTTTAAAGAAGCATTTGCAGGACAAGAACAAATGAACATATAATCAAATAAAAAATGACCTTACATATTCGATTGATTCACTGCTGATATACTGTTTAATGGAACCTCTTTAATCTTAATTTTAAGTTATTTTTCTGACTGTTTCTTCTGTTTTTTGGTAGTTTTAAGTATAGTAAATCTAAATAATTTATGGAGATATATTCAGAATAGGGCTTAAATCACAAATTGTATTTTTCTCGAACCTTTTTATTGCTTTTGTCTGTTTTATATTATTTTATCTTATTTTATTTTTATTTATTATTCTCCCAATTTTTTTTCTTTGGAAATTTGTGAACCGTTTTGGTCAGTTTCTATTGTGAAAGATGATATAGAAATGTTTTTAAATAAAATAGAATAAATAAATAAATAACTTCATTTATTATTTGTAGTGCGTCTTCCCATGAACCAGCCTGGTGGGTTATATCTAGCATGAAGCATCCATTGCAACTTATATTAGAGAATTGTATTTGTTTTCTAAAGAAACTGTGACCAAAATGGAAGAACAATAGGGAATTCTAAATAGCCATGCTAAACATTTTTGTACCAATTTTATGTCTATCTTATGTAAACCGTAGCGATAGAATTGTACTGTGCTACGTAATACAAAAATTGTATAAATAAAATAAAATAAATAAATTTGGTTGGGAGAGAGAGAAGCTCTCGGTTTTGCAGGGAACCAGTTCTGTTGCTGTTAAAGATCATAAAGAAATACTTTTCTGAGATATTAAAACTCCCCCTTAAAGCAACACCTTTAAAGCTTATTATCTGTTATACCATTTTGCACACATAAATGCTATTTTTTATATGTGCAACTTTTGAAAATTCACCTTTAAATGTTTCTGTATACTTTTCTCTTTTTTTTTTTTTTTTTAAACTGTTTTTATTTGGCTTTTCAAATGAAACAACCATAAACATGTTGCCTGTACATTTGATCATAGATTAACAGTGAATTTTGTTAGCACACAATCTAGAGGTCCACATATAATAACACGAACATACCGCCATATAGGAGGAATAATACAACAAACAGTACATTGTAGACATAGATGCCGAGTCTAACAGGTTTCTCGTGTGGGTTGCACATGTACCTCAGACATATTCATAGGAGGAACTCCGGATGAATAAAAAACAATATAAACCGGAAAAACTGGGAAAACTGAGTGCTAAACCTGTGAGGAGAATCCGAGTGTAAGTATTTGAAGCCCTCCCCCCACTACCACCCCTTCCCCACTCTTCCCCTCCCTCCCACTTGGATACTCTGGCACTTAACGGTTTTTTCCAAGGACCTAAGGAACCTAAGGAATTGTTTGTCCTAAGTTGCGGAATCAGTATATCCAGACATCTGGAAATCAATGGACTGGAGATTGGAGAGCCAGTACTGAAGAGTTTATACATATCAAACTCAGATCTTACCCCTATATAGAAAAAAGCAAAGCATCAGGGCTAGGGACTCCAACCAAGAGAGTATGGTCCCCATATCAATCCTTCTTAGGTAGTAAGGTTTTAGGTTGTATATAAGATAAGAAAAGGGTCCACACCTGCTCAATATCAACCTTTGTAGAGGGCTGGTGGTGTTGGAGATAAAGTTCATGTGTGCAAAGGTGAAGCATTTGTTTAAACCAATGATCCCAATCTGGAGCCTTGGCATCTAACCACTTTGTTAGAAGCGCTTTTTTTCCCACTATTGCGGCTTTAGCAAGAAAAGACCTCAGTAGTTGTGACTTTGGACCCTGCACCATGCCCCCAGACTGAGCTCCAAACAGCCATAATCCCGGGTCCAGCAGGACTGCACGTTGCCATATGAGCGTACAAAAGATATGGATTTCAGACCAAAAGGTCAGGTTGAGGGGGAAGTCCCAGAGCACATGATAATTCGATCCCAGGGTCGACCCACATTTTTTGCACAAAGGAGAATCACAAAGGTTGGATTTAAATGCTTGAAAGGGGTTATAAACCCTTGCCACAAGTATTTATACTGAGTTTCCCTCAGATCCTCATTAGTGGTAATATAGGAAATTTGGGAGAAACATTTCAAAAAATCCTCAGAGGATAAAGTAAATTCACTCCAAGTCTTCCATTTATTAAATAATAGTTGCAGATGAGTGCCAACATAGCAAGTTCCCAATTCTTTGTAAAAAATGGAAATGCTCGGTCTTCTGGCAACTTTACCAGTAAGTAGGCGTTGTAACGCCACAATGGTCTTGACCGTCTGCCAATTTATACTATATGTCTGCATGAAATGTCGGATCTGTAAAAAGGCATAGAAATCCGAATTAGGGAGACAGAATTGCTGTTGGAGCTCAGAGAAACTATACAATATGCCAGAAATTGGATGTATCAATTGGTACAAGAATTTAAGACCTTTGGCATGCCAATGTCGAAACGGGGCATCGCCGTTACCAGGTGGAAAATAGGAGTTATTAATCAGGTGTAACATAGGTGTAACCCCTTGTGGTTGTTGGAGCCCTTTACATATCTATGCCCATGTTTTCCTGCAAGTAGAAACCAGGAGGTGACCCCTCAGATATGGCGATAGATCTGTCGCCTTCATATGTAAGAGGGTATTTAACGAGAGTACCCCATACCACGCTTTTAATAAATGATACGGGATATAGTGGGAGGATTCATAAATCCAGTCACATATGAACCGTAAAGTGCATGCTACATTATATTTCCTCACATCAGGACATCCCAGTCCTCTTCTCTGACTGGATTGCTGCAGCACAGTCAAAGGGATTCGTGTCCTCTCCCCCCCCCCCATAAAAACTTTCAAAGTGCTTAGTTGAGAGTTTGAGTGTCCTGTGTAGAGAGCCTGACTGGGAGCATTTGTAGGACGTACAACCACTTAGGTAAAATTACCATCTGGTATAAATGGACCCGACCCTTTAAAGACAAGGGTAATCTCTTCCATCGATTTAGCATTGTTAACATATTGCGCATAAGGAGTTGTATATTAAACTGATAAATATTCTCTAGGGCTCTCGGTATTTTTACCCCTAAATATTTAATTTCCCCCGGGACCTAACGTGGTGGGAATTGTTCTGCCCAGTGCCTTTGGACGATATCCGTGACATCCATGGTCTCCGACTTATCTCGATTGATTTTGAGACGTGCAAAGGAGCCAAACTGATCCTGCGTAGTTAACAAATGGTCCAAAGAAGTGTGCAGTTCTGTCAGGAACACAAGGACATCGACCGCAAAGGCGGCTACTTTGAATGTCTGTTGCGCCCTCTCAAATCCATGTATGTCCTGGTGAGCCATAATGTTGCATAACAACAGGTCTATAGTGAGTATGTATAAGAGTGGGGATAGAGGTCACCCCTGATGGATCCCTTCTGTATGAGAACCGGCTCTGAACCTGAACCATTCACAATGATCCTAGACCTGGGCTTTTCATATAATAAGTGAATTTTATTTTTTTTTTAATTATTTTTGCTATACCGGCTTTCATGACAGGAATCACATCAAACCGGTTTAAATTTAACAAAGTGTGCAAGGTAAAGAGAACTCAAACCACAGTAACAAGAGCAAGGTTAGGAGAGTGACAGTTACAATAAAACACGGAAGTAAATAACTGGGATCTGGAAAAGAGAAAGGGGAAGTTAACTGACAGCAAAATATTTACAGGGTAGCAAAAATCGATTCCAATATAATTAAAATTTGTATAGTAATTGGCATTGAAGACAAGGTGATGGTGATGACGGAGAAGAGAGTGGTTTCTTATTTAAATCCATTTTTGATAAGGTGTTTGAGATGTTGGGTGTAGGTCTCAATCAAGGACTGGAAAGGCTTTTTTAAAAAGCCAAGTTTTCAGCCTTTTCCTGAACGTTAGTAGGCAGGGTTCCTGTCTCAGGTCTGCTGGTATGGAGTTCCATAAAGGTGGACCTGCTGTTGAGAACGCTCTGACACTGAGAGATTTGTGTTGGTAGGTTTTTGCGTGTGGAACCTGGAGCGATTCTTTGTAAGATTCTCTGATGGGTCTGACGGACGTGTGTTTTTTGAAAGGAATTTGTAAGTTGAGCTGTGCATGTTGATGGATGACTTTGTAAATGGTGGTAATAGATTTGTAGATGATTCTGTAGTGGATCGGTAACCAGTGAAGGTCTTTGAGGATTGGGGAGATGTGGTCAATTCTCCTGGAGTTCGTAAGGATTCTGGCTGCTGTATTCTGCACCATTTGTAGAGGTTTGGTATGGGAAGCTGGGAGACCCAGTAGTAGTGAGTTACAATAATCTAGCTTGGAGAAGATTATTGCTTGCAGAATATAATTTACAAAGTCCCCTTCCAACCCATATCTATGCATCACTGAAAACATATATTGCCTTGATACCCTGTCAAATGCTTTTTCGGAATCAAATCCGATAGCAAGCACAGGCCTCCCTTGTTGTTGACAAAACTGCATAGCAGGTAATAATTTTACAATATGACTTGTTGCTGTACGTCCTTTTACAATCCTACTTGCTGTTCTGCTAACAACTGAGGAATCACCAAAGCGAATCTCTCCGCTAATATTTTAGCTAACATTTTTAAATCACGAATAAGGAAATAGGTCGACATGATTGATTCAGGCTTCAAGGGATCTTTCCTGGGCTTCGGGAGAACTACTATGTGTGCACTATTAAGGTCTGGGGGAAAATAGTTCCTAGCAAGGCCATCCACATAAAAGTCCGTTAAGGGGGCAACAAGATTAACTCTATACTTTTCTCTTTAATGGTATATTAATAACCTTAAACATAGAAAGTTAAAGATACTCTGACAGGGAAACTCCTGATGCTATCAGTCAAAATGGGGACATTGCCAAAGAAGTTAAAGGGAATGAAATCCATTAAAAAAAGATTCACCTTAGTTTGATGATCTAACTTAATGGTTCTCAACTTTTATTCCTGGTTTTCAAGGCAACCAAACTAAACAAATGAGCATGGATCTTGGAGTATATGTGTGCAAAGAGATGTCATGCAGATTAGTTCTGTATATCCTTAAAACATTTTGGGGCCTAAGGAACGGAGTTAAAAACTAGTTGTCCAATGGAACCCCTCTATTCAAAGAAGGTATATTGGGCGTCATCACCCACCTCCCCCTCCCTCTCTCCCCCCCCAGGTAGAACAAAGGTGTTGGGCTAGATGGATCTTTTCTCTGACCCAGTATCGGGATTCTTAGGCAATTCCTTCAATTCCATCTCCACCTTTGCAAAGGGGAGTCACTCTTCCATCCCTGCTAAGCTCTGATCCACTCTTTGCAGGGCTGGAAACACAGGGGGACATACTCAACCTATTGGGCGCTGAAGAGGATAAACCATCCATGCTCCAAGTGTTGTGTTCCAAACCAAAATAGATTTTACTGAAAAGAACTGCAAGTGCAGCGTAAAAAAATAGACTCAGTCCAGAGTTCAAAAACTCAAAACAGGAAGCAGTTCTTTAAGTTCCAAAATCACATAAAGGCAATTCAAGTTCCTTATGCAGTTTAGAAATACTCAAGTACCCTGGAGTCTCTTAATATTCTTTAGATCCTACAAGAATTGCAGAAAAATCTTCTTCTTGTTCCGAAAGGTACTCATAGATTACTGGCTTGCAAGGAACAAATCCTCTCCTTATTGTCTAAGGGTCAACCCCATGCACGTGAGGAAAGGACTAGGACTCCCCTCTCCAAGGGATCACACAAAGCCACTGGCACAGTGCAGCCCATTTACTGCCCCTTCCTGTCTACCTCCAAGACATCGCTCTCCAAGACTCATGGAGACCCCTTTTATAACTTTGGACTCTGTTGACCCACCGAGTGGGGAATGGACCAAGCTGTCATTCACTGACTTCCCAATCTATAAGCAACAACATTTACTAGAATTTTCCTACGTCACATTTCCTCCAGTAAAACCCAACAGGCTTTGCAGGCATTAACCCACTAGTTTAATGCCCTCACGGAGGCAGAATCTGTACTTGATGGACTGTGGTGGAAAGTGCAGAAAATATTTAAAAAGGAAATCCCAAAAATATGTTTATGGCACCTGTTAAACTAGTCTTGGCATCTTTTGATGACAGAGAACAATTCAATAATCCAGTGATTGTTTTTTATCCGTCTGGATCTGAAGTCAATGCATCACAACTAATGGATCTGAAGTCAATGCATCACAGCTAATGACAGGAGCTTAGGGGCTGAATTTCAACCAACCCCCAACCACCTAATATCAGTTAAAATCTGACTGCCAAGATTTAGGCCTGCCTTTCGGGTGCTAGGTGTCTGTCCCCTGTCATTTCCCCAGGGCCACCCACGTTTTGGAAGGTTAAAATTAGTCACTGGGAGGGAGGAAATATTCCTTCCTTCTCCACCTCCCCACCCCCGCCACCACCTCGGCTGCTGGAAAAGGCAGAAGGGATCATATCACTCAAACACTTGCCGAATTACACTCGCTGCCAATAGAACAAAGAGTGCAATTTAAAACGCTCTGCACAATTCACAAACTAATCAATGATGAAAATGCTGATTGGCTAAACACTGCACTCTGGGGGTCATTTTCTAAGGAGTTACCACAGGAGATAAATTTGCAAATCGCGCTAACAGCCGTTAACGCGATTTGCGAATGCAAATTCTTAATTTAGTATTCAGGGGGCGGAGTTGGGGCAGAGTTTATATAAAGTTATCGTGTGCGGCGAAACAGCCGCAGTGGTAGCACAGCTCCTAAAGCGGCCAATAGCTACAACCCTTTCATTTGCGATACGTTGTGCGCTACAGGCCGGTAAAGGGTTATCGCGGTGCACGATATTCCCAGACAGCCCGTTTCAGTATCCTGCAGGGGGGGAGAGAGAGAGAGAGAGAGAGAGCCTGCGACTCCAGTTCCGCGAATGGCGAAAACATCGTGTGCGGCGATGTTTCCCCACTGCACGAAAAATGCCTTATTTGCATAGGACACGCCCCCTCATGCGTTACCATTGCGATATTGGAAAATGAGGCCCTATGATTGCATGTCCCCCAGAGAAATCTCAGATCAGCCAATAAAGCTCTACTAACCATTCCCTCGATCAAAACAGCAAAACTGACCCAAGTTAGAGAGAGAGCACTATCTTTAGTGGGTCCAATATTATGGAACACAATGCCATTCGAAATAAGATTAATGAAAGATTTGAAACTCTTCAAAAAAAGTTTAAAAACATGGCTCTTCAAAAAAGCTTTTCACAGTGAGGTCGGTGAGTACGAAACACAAATGAATAGGCAAAAGAACAACTACACACAGCTGAAAGTCACCTAAAAGCGTAATTACTTACTTTATTATTTTTTATCATAATTAAGTATTAATTTAAGAGAAGGACAGTATAAAATGTATATGATTATCCTATTAATCATATAAATGGAAATACCAATCTACTCTCCATATAGATTAGATTATGAAAACATGTAACCGAAAAATTTATTGGCACCCTCTAGATAATTTATAAACCAATCCAAACTTATTTACGTGCCTACTTGTAAACCGTTGTGATGGTGCATTACTAAACGACGGTATAGAAAAGTTTTTAAATAAATAAATAAATAAATAAATAAATAAATAAGCAAGCCACCTAACTCCCTAATTAGGCAGGTAGATCACACCGAACGCCGATCCCTCATAGCACACAGACTCGAGCAGCTTAATGTGAAATCCCGTCCTGACCCTATTCAAAAGCAGTTTAAGATACATAGCAAGAGACTGGATTACAGAACAAGTTTTCTCAAACCAGAAAGTCAAATGACTTGTTTCATCCCTTCATGCTGCACTAATTTTCTGCATGTGTGCAGAAAAAAAGGAGAAAAAGGCATTTCTGGGCTTGATCGTCGAACTGAAATCTGTATTTTTCTCTTTTTTTTTTTGGCTGAATGTGACTCATTTCCATCGAAACCACATGCAATAGATATTTTTTATTTCTTTATATCACTCATACAGAGGCCAAAACTTTGATATTATGCAATTTGAAGTTTCTTTGAAGTTGATATATTTAATCAAATTCTATTCTGAAAGAATAAAAAAAAGCTATTTTTTTTTCACTATCCTGCTTTTCCCTTTTTCTTTTTGGCTCCAATCCTGCTCGTCTTAGATGAACAGGCCAAAACCAATTCTGTACAGTAATGGTCAAGCAATCTGCAATTTGGATTATCACTAAATAATGCAATTTTCAAATTTGTGCCAAGTGAAGTTTGGAGCCTGCCAAGTGCCACTACTATGGGCTTGTGTTTTTTGCAGTCTGCAAAATTCATGTTAAAATGAAAGGTGTATTCCCCATGCGCACTACAATACTTCAGAAGAATACATGACAGGTAGCAGTCATTCATTTTGAAATTCTACAGAATAGTCCACTGTCGTTTTGATGTTTCTCTGGATGCAGTCATTTTAGCAAGAGAGCTACAAATCGCCCCACATGCACTCTGGATCTGAAGGAGCCATATTTACAATACTATCAGAAATGACATCACACACCCATTAAAAAAAAAAAATCAGTCATTCAATGTGGGGCGGATTTTAAAAGGAGCGCGAATAGCCTACTTTTGTTTGCGCTCCAGGCGCAAACAAAAGTACGCTGGATTTTAGTAGATACGCGCGGAGCCGCGCATATCTGCTAAAAACCTGGATCGGCGCGCGCAAGGCTATGGGGCGGATTTTAAAAGGAGCGCGAATAGCCTACTTTTGTTTGCGCTCCAGGCGCAAACAAAAGTACGCTGGATTTTAGTAGATACGCGCGGAGCCGCGCATATCTGCTAAAAACCTGGATCGGCGCGCGCAAGGCTATGGGGCGGATTTTAAAAGGAGCGCGAATAGCCTACTTTTGTTTGCGCTCCAGGCGCAAACAAAAGTACGCTGGATTTTAGTAGATACGCGCGGAGCCGCGCGTATCTGCTAAAAACCTGGATCGGCGCGCGCAAGGCTATGGATTTTGTATAGCCGGCGCGCGCCGAGCCGCGCAGCCTACCCCCGTTCCCTCCAAGGCCGCTCCGAAATCGGAGCGGCCTTGGAGGGAATCCTCTAACGCCCTCCCCTCACCTTCCCCTCCCTTCCCCTCCCTTCCCCTACCTAACCCACCCGCCCGGCCCTGTCTAAACCCCCCCCTTACCTTTGTCGGGGGATTTACGCCTCCCAGAGGGAGGCGTAAATCCCTGCGCGCCAGCGGGCCTCTTGCGTGCCGGGCCGCGACCTGGGGGCGGGTACGGAGGGCGCGGCCACGCCCCGGACTGCCCCGGGTCGTAGCCACGCCCCCGTACCCGCCCCCAAAACGCTGCCGACATGCCCCCGAAACGCCGCGACGACCGGGCCCGCCCCCGACACGCCCCCCTCGGAGAACCCCGGGACTTACGCGAGTCCCGGGGCTCTGCGCGCGCCGGTAGGCCTATGTAAAATAGGCTTCCCGGCGCGCAGGGCCCTGCTCGCCTAAATCCGCCCGGTTTTGGGCGGATTTAGGCGAGCAGGGCTCTTAAAATCCGCCCCTATGGATTTTGTATAGCCGGCGCGCGCCGAGCCACGCAGCCTACCCCCGTTCCCTCCAAGGCCGCTCCGAAATCGGAGCGGCCTTGGAGGGAATCCTCTAACGCCCTCCCCTCACCTTCCCCTCCCTTCCTCTACCTAACCCACCCGCCAGGCCCTGTCTACACCTCCCCCTTACCTTTCTCCGGGGATTTACGCCTCCCAGAGGGAGGCGTAAATCCCCGCGTGCGAGCGGGCCTCCTGCGCGCCGGGCAGCGACCTGGGGGTGGGTACGGAGGGCGCGGCCACGCCCCCGGACCACCCCGGGCCGTAGCCACGCCCCCGTACCCGCCCCCAAAACGCTGCCGACACGCCCCCGAAACGCCGCGACGACCGAGCCCGCCCCCGACACGCCCCCCTTGGAGAACCCCGGGACTTACGCGAGTCCCGGGGCTCTGCGCACGCCGGTAGGCCTATGTAAAATAGGCTTCCCGGCGCGCAGGGCCCTGCTCGCCTAAATCCGCCCGGTTTTGGGCGGATTTAGGTGAGCAGGGCTCTGAAAATCCACCCCTTAGATACTAGTAGACAAGTAGTTTATGAATCTCTTGCTAACTTCAGAAATGCAGGGGAATTTCAGGGAAGCAGCTTAAGAAAATTGAAAAATAATGACTTAAAAAATGACTCATTGTGTTATCTGGACAGTGTAGACACATTCAAGTAAGTTGTGTCTACTACCCCTAACAAATCAAGCTAGATATTTCACTTGGATGCAGCTCCATCACTGCTCTCTACATTAAAGGTGGGGGTGGAAGGGAAATAGAACCAAGAGCTAAGAGAAACAGATAAGTATGAGAGAAAATATGTGTGAAGCTTGCTGGGCAGACTAGATGGGCCATTTGGTCTTCTTCTGCCGTCATTTCTATGTTTCTATGATTCTATGTTTCTATATTTCTATCGAGATCTGCCTGCAGTGCACACCATATATTCTTACAGTTAACCCAAAGATGGCAAACCTGCAACATGCATACCCAAGGTGTCACTCTCAACTACCTATACCAGCAGTAAAGCGGTTGTTGCGACCATCGCTGCCCGACATCTCCACTACGCCCACCTTACCTCTTTGGCGACTTCCTTTTTGCTTGATGGAAGATTGCCTGCCGCGGCATCATCTTGCCGACCTCCTCCGGCGTCCCCGGACCGGCTAGACGCTGCACTCCACCATGTTTCCCAGAAGCCTAAGGGCGCGCGCGCGACGCGGCCCCAACTCAAGTACCAGCAGTGGCGTGAATCTCAGGGGCGTCCCCCTGAGATGATGTCATCCTCACCAGATACTTAAGGTCTCTGAATTCGCTAACTAATCGAGTTAGCAACGGAAAGGATTCCTAGCTTCCTCCAGGTATCGCTGCGGATGGGATTCGCTCACCTCATACCTTGCTACTCTGCCTCCTCGGACTTTACCAGAGGTACCCGCTCCTCAGGGGCCTCGCTCTCTCTCTTGTTTTTCAGATCGCAGTCTGGAACTGGTACTCGCTCCTCGACGGCCCATGTTCCCGGACTTGCTACTGAATACCACTTCTGCCAGAAAGTCTTCGCTGCCTACAACACCAGTGAGTTACCATCTCTCTCTCTCTGAGCGTTCCCTGGAACCAGGTACTCGCTCCTTGAGGGTCTAATTCATTTCCAGCTCCTGGGCTGCTTCTAAGAGACTATTGTGTGAGTGTTACCATCAAGGTTCTGTTCCTGAACTCTGCATACCCTGCCTACTCACTATATTCAGTTTCTCTACAGCTCAGTTATCCAGGATTGCTGTTCCAGTATCTGAGGGACTACAGCCCAGCCGGGCTTTCCAGCTCACTACTGCCACCTCTGGTGGTTCAGTATACTGTCTAATAAAAGAACTAGTGTGTGTCTGTCTCCAAACTCTGAGCCTGACCTGTGGTCCCTCTCGGGATCTTCCCCCGGGGGCATGGTCATCTGCCACCGGCCCAAGGATCCACCCACAACTATCTCAAACACCAACAGATTGCTAACTCCATGAATCCGGCACAACACAATGCCTTGCAGGCCAAACCGGGCCTGGCCCTGTGCATTGTGGAGCAGCAAGATGCCTTGGAGAAACTTACTTCAGTGTTTCATCAGCTACACACACAGAAGGTTAAAGGCACAGTTTCCAAACATGAAGGTCAGTTACAGGAGGTAACTTTAAAGACTGCTGTACCACTGGTGGCTCCAATCCGCTTTTCCGGAGAAATCCAGAAGACCCGGAGCTTCTTACATCAGTGCTGCATGCATTTTGTCTTACAGCCATCTTTATTTCCTATGGCTTTCTCCAAGACTACTTACATCCTTTCCTATGTGGATGGTAGGGCCTTGTCTTGGGCATCTACCTTGTGGGAACGCGCCGAGCCGCACAGCCTGCCTCTGTTCCCTCCGAACAGCAAGAAGATCAGCAGGGCCGTGTTGGAGCTCACGTCACCACGGCCTGAAGAAAAAGGTCGCGTCTAAACGTGCAGGTGCTCCTCCTCCTTCCTGCCCACGCGGCCCCGGAAGAAAAATGTTGCCAGAGCTACACGGGCAGGAAGGAGGAGGAGCATCAGGTGCTCCTCCTCCTTCTTGCCCGCGCGGCCCCGGAAGAAAAATGTTGCCGGAACCGTGCGGGCAGGAAGGTGGAGGAGCATCAGCCGCGTGCAGAAGAGGAGCAGCGCGACCCGAGAAGACCAGGGCAGCTGCAGAGCCCATCCTGTAGCGACCCGTAAAGAAGAGGCCCAGAGGTGAGAGAGAGGCTGAGGGCCTGTAGAGTGTGTATGTCTTCGTATATGAGATGAGTTGAGAGATTGTGTGTGAGAGAGAGTTGAGAGACTGTGTGTGGGAGTGAAGACCTGAATATTTGCAGAGACAGCATGTGAGAGCCTCTGTGTGTGTGAGAGACAGCATGTGACAGTGAGAGCCTCTGCTTGAGCAAGACAGCGTGTAGGAGTGAGAGAGAGTCTGTGTGTGTGAGACTCAGACAGCATGTGCCAGTGAGAGACTGTGTGTATGAATGATTGTATGAGAGAGAGCCTGTGTGTGTGAGAGCCAGACAGCATGTGTCAGTGAGAGACTGTGTGCATGAATGATTATATGAGAGAGAGCATGTGAGAGTGAAAGTGAAAGCCTGTGTGTGTGTGTGTGTGTGTGAGAGAGAGAGAAAGCATGTGAGAACGAGAACCTGACTGTGTGTTTTGAGGGAAGAAGACAGATAGAGAGAAAAGAAATAGAAAAAAAGACAATATAAAAGGAATTGGCAAAAAAATAAGAAGGAAAGGTAGGGAAAAAAAAGCCTGTGACCAACCGATTAGAAAATGTAAAAAAATGAAAAAAAAGTAAAAAAATGTAAAATGTAAAAAATGTAAAAAAAAAAAAAATTACTTTTTAGTGATTGGCACATGTAATCTTTGGGAATGTGCAAGAGTAGCACTTTCTCTAAGCGGATCTCACAATGTACAAGATCAGCATGGAGGAACTGGAAGCCCACGGGGTCTGCACAGAGGAGGCAGCAGAATGGGCTTCAGTGCCAGTAGCAGCAATCAACACCTCCCCAATAGCCACGCGGCAGCAGTGACAGTGGCAGCAGAGGAATGAAAGAGGCTCTGAGGTTGCTGGCAAAAGAAAGAGAGGGGGTGTCTCTCTTTAGTGTGTGCATGTGTATGAATGGGAGTCTGCCTGGGGGTGTATGTGTGTGAATGCATGGGTACCTGCCTGAGGGTGTGTCTGTATATGAGAATGAATGGGTGTCTTCCTGGGGTTTGTATGGGGTTTGAATAGGTGCCTGCCTGTGTGTGGTGTATGTGTGTGTGTGTGTGAAAATAAATTGGTGCCTGCTTGGGGAATGGGGAGGGAGTGGTGTGAAAATGAATGGGAGCCTGCCTGGGGTTCAGTGTGAGAATGACTGGGAGCTTGCCTGGGTGTGTGTGTTTGTGTGTATGTGAGGGAGCCAGTGAGAGTGAGAGCATGAGTGTGTATGAGAAAATCCAGGGGAGTAAGAGTGTGTGTGGGTGTGTGGGTGTGTGTGTGTGTGTGTGTGGAGGGGGAGAGAGTGTCTTACAGCCTGAGAGTGTGTCAGTGTCTGTGAGAGCGAGAGGTTATGGTTGTGTATAAGAGCATGAATGTGTATGCATGTGACAGTGTATGTATGAGAGAGAATGGACATGTGAGTATGTGTGAGAGAGAGAGGATAACCTCCTAATCCTCGACAATATCAGGGTGACTGGAAATCAAGAGCTCCCATGTATGGACAGCAGGGGCTTTTTAAAATCCTTATTAGTTTTAATTATTGTGTGTTATTTGATATATGTGCAGTTTTGAAATATTTTATTGGTGTTTGGTAAATTGTAAAAAATGTATATGATTTTAATTAATAGAAATTCTATTTATCAGTAGTTTTAAAATATTCTATTAGTATGGTTTTACTGTTATAACTGATGCTTTATGTTTCTGGATTTTATTTGTTTTATGAGGAATGGTGGTTCTGTTTTTCCATTATTAATACACAGAGTCTGGCTTCTTGGGGTTTCCATTTCAGTTTTTTCTAATTTGTGCTCCTTTATTTTGTATTCTATATTTGGTGAGGGTGCAGAGCAGAACTAGGGCATTACCCTGTACAAAAAAGATATTCTGGTTCTGATGACGTCTCAGTAAAAGCAAAAAAAACTCACACTAGCTCTCACTCTAACCCTTCTTACGAAAAGACAATAATTTATCACCAGTGCATGTCCTATTGAGAAAACACAACAAATAAGATTGATACAAATGCCTACATGCTAGTAAAATACCTCACCTCGGTCACACACACACACACACAGAACAGACCAAGTATAGATAGACCACAAATTGCAAATATGGAGACAAACTGGAATGGAAAACCAAAAAAGCCACTCTGCATGCAGTGCAAACCTGGAGAAATGGAAACAAATATAGCAACTAACATAGGCCTAGATTTTCTATCTTCGCCCGGCTTCCTGAATCGTGCGGTACTGGGGGGCGGGGGGGCGAAGCGGGGGGCGGGCCTGCGAAAGTCGGCAGTGATTGCACCTCCGCGGTATGATCGCTGATGGCTTTCGCACCCAATAGCGCCACCGTGAAAGGTGGTGATATTGGGTGTGATACTGGCAGCGATAAGGAGTCTTACCTTTCGCCGTCAATGAAGTCTTCGCGGAGTCCGCCCCGACTCCTCCCCTTCCGGTGCGGACTCCTCCCCAATTCCACCCCGATTTAGATACTTTGGAAAATGACCCCCATAGTCCCAGGATCTGCAATAATGTACAGAAACTAAACTGCACAAAGTTACACCTGCATTATGGAATGTACTAAAACAGTTACAACCCACCCTATGAAATGGCAACTCTACAAATATTAAACCAGGCCCTAAACACTAATACACCTCCTATTAGGAAAACAGAATAAGCCAAACTGCTATAGATCCCCACACAGAAATAATTGTAAAGCTATACTAATAAATATTACAAAAAAGCTGCTGAACGGAATAACATCCAACAATTAAAACTCATAAAAATTATTAAAAATTGTCCAAATACCAATTAAATATTTCAAAACAGCATACACATAACATAGTACTCAATAATTAAAATGGCAGTCAATCAAGAAAAATAAACTTAAAAGCCACCTCTACTTACCCTCTCCAGCAACTCTCCTACTCCTTTCCCTTGCAGGTCAAAAGCACACACCAGAAGCAACAGTGGCAGCTGAAGCTCTGTCCTCATGGTCCTCTTCCTTAGGGCCCACAACCACACACACACACATACACACACATCAATTAGATCCCACGACCAGTCTCTGTCTCTTAAACACCAGTGACCTCCCCGACCAGTCTCTCTCTCTCTCACCAGTCACATCCCTCACCAATCTCTTTCTTTCTCTCTCACACACACCTCAGTCATCTTCCTGACCAAGCTTTCTCCTTCACACACACACCAGTCATCTCCCTGACCAGTCTCTCTCAATCACACACATGCTCTCTCTCTCTCAATTACACACACGCTCTCCCTTCTTACACACACACTCTCAATCACACACATGCTCTCTCTCTAAGACACATAGGGGCAGATTTTTAGAGACGCGTGTGCGGGGTACATTTGTGCGCGCTTGTTATAAAATCTGGGGTCAGTGCGCGCAAGGGGGTGCACACTTGTGCACCTTGCGCGCACCAAGCCTGAGGGGAGCCCCGATGGCTTTCCCCGTTCCCTCCAAGGCCGCTCCGAAATCGGCCTTGGAGGGAAATCAGAGCAGCCTTGGAAGGAACTTTTCTTTTCGGTCCCCCCCCCCCCACCTTTCCCTCCCTTCCTCTATCTAACCCACCTCCCAGCCTTAACTAAATCCCCCCCACCTTTGTTTCCGAAGTTACACCTGCCCGAGGCAGGCGTAAATTGCGCATGCCGGCCAGCTGCCGGCGTGCCATCCCCCGGCACAGGCTGCTGTGCTGGAGGACTCGGCCCTGCCCCCGGACCACCCCCGGACCGCCGCCACACCCTTGGCCCCACCCCCAGATCGCCCCTTTCTCGAAGCCCCGGGACATACGCACGTCCCGAGGCTTGCGTGCACTGCCGAGCCTATGCAAAATAGGCTCAGCACGTGCAGGGGTAGGTTTTCAGGTGTTACACGCGTATCTTATGCACGTAACCCTTTGAAAATCTACCCCATACTATCAATCACACTTGAACAAACATGTTCTCTTACATACAAGCTCTCAGTCACACACATATGCTCTCTCTCCCTCTGGCTCGCTCTCACTCATGACTTCCCCCAGCACAAATGACAGCTGCAGTAGCCGCCTCCTCCTCCAGCCCTCATGGACCGAGAATGAAGCACCCCATCAGCTGTGGGGCTAACTCTGTTCTTTCTCCCATTGCTGATTGCCGAATGTGCTGCATTTTGGTCCGGGCCCACGCTGCTGCCGGACCTCTATGCAGCATGGTCTTCTCTTCTTCCTATGCACCCCACTGTACATCACTTCCTGTTCCGAGCCGGGGGGGGGGGGGGGGGGGGGGCACGGGAAGAAGAAAGGGCCATGCTAATGATGTTGCCAGCTTCCACTAAACTCTGCTGACATTCCTGCTTGGACGGAACAGTAGCAGTGTTAGTGGAAGAATATCTGCATCTCGCTGTGATGCAGGAGAGGGAAGGAAGCACAAGCAGGGCAGTGGGACACCGGGAAGCCATGACACATCTGCAGGTGCTTGGCGACACTGGTGTGTGTCACGACATACCAGTTGAGAGTGTTGGCATGGACTATGCTTTCGGCATTACTATCATAATGAGTTTGGCACAACGTTCGATTCATCGGCAGCAGAATGGACTACATTTTTGGAATATGGCAACAAGATAAGTCTATCATTTGTACCCCCTGAGGAAGCCTTATGAGCGAAACGAAGGCCTTTGTTGGGGCTTATTGATAGGGATACTAGCATCATTGGATTGTTGATGTAACGAAGAGACTTTAAACATTGTTCATCTGCAGGGTTAAAAAAAGAGAGGTTATTAAATGGATTTACACAGCATCATTGGATCAATATACACCCAAAGAAAAAGATTTTAAAAACTATTTGATGATTTTGCTCACACATTTATAATGCCAGTGATGATTAGATTGTGAAATGCCATTTCTTCACCTGTTGGCAGATTGGTTGAGAGCATCAAAAAATACTATGAACCAGTTTAAAACAATTTTTTTTTAAATATATCCACAAAAAAATTCATTGATGTTTCCTATATGTTTTGGTTACATTTCTTTTATGGACAACAGCATTGATTTGATAAATATACTGCCATGTTTTCCAGATAGATAAGAGTACATAGGGAGGAAGGATACAATGTACAGAGAGGACATTATTTATTATCTTGGCACTGTTACGTAAATTGATGGTACAGTGTGCAGAGCAGGGTATGATAATCATAGCTTAGTTAAGTGCCGTATATGCGGCATGCCATAGCTATGCTAAAACCAAAGAAACAACGTCTCATGCAGATTTAGGGCTGAATCGTTAAAGGGGCTCACTGAAAAATTGAATGACAGCCTTGGCAAATTTAACACTGTTAGGGAATAGGTGATTAATAGCTAACGAGCCCATTATCATCCTGTTTGACTATTTTGCATTCTCACCCGTGCTAAATTGTCAGTGATGAAGCTGCTATTTAGCCTGCACTCTAAAAGGCTTGAGCGTGTGCACCGAACATTAACAGCCTTTAATGATTGTGCCCCTTAGTCGCATGACAAAAGTGAGAAAAAAGAACACAATCAGCACCAGATGGCGATCTACTCCAATTATTCATTCAACCACTCAAGAGACAGAAAAAAGGCTGATTCACTATGTGTAGCTAACTTTGGAAGATTACCCAGGGTGACCTTTCAGATTTGCCTTCACCACATAACATCCACAAAGAAAGCGATATGCAAAACTCGGGTGTAAGATATAAACCTCCATTGCAGGCAGAAGAAAAGGATAGGGATTTAATGGAGGATATTCACAAAATTGCTATGAAAAAGGAGGCGCTATTGCTAGGAGAGTTCAGTCTGCCAGACGTTCACAATGACATCCCGGCTGTGCTGAGATAGAAATGAAGAAACAGGGTAAACCTGGGGTAACTTTAGGTGTAACATTTCTGCATGGGGGTAGCCTGCACAGGAGCGGCAGTTACAACCCTTAACATTTTCGCTGGTCAGAATGGATGGTGCATTTGGGCCTTTATCTGCAGTCATTTACTCTGTCACTATGTAGAAGCAGGGGGATCCTTGATTCTTTACAGGGAACTGTGTTCTGTCCACTGTAACGGAACCCACACAGGAAGGGACGATACTCGACCTGGTGCTTCCAACGGGGAGAGGATTTCTGATGTTGTAGTGACGATCACCTGGGATCCCATGATCGAGGGATGTTGTGGTTTTGGTATTAGAACATAGGCAGGGGAAGATTCTAGACTTCAGGAAAGCTAACTTTGTTGAAATGAGGGAATTCCTCCAGGACTCATTAGCTGGATGGGAAAATCTAGATGCAAAAGAGCAGTAAGCAAAACTAAAAGGAGATATTGCAAGGGCAACTAACATTTTTGTTGGGAAATAAATACAGGTAAGAGAAAGAAAAAAAAGAGGCCACTACGGTTTTCTAAAGACGTAGCTAACATAGGGCCTTATTTTCCAAGGCTATCGCAGGCTAACAGCGCACGCCTGCGCTACCTACATCGGGGCGGAGTCGGCCCCGGAAGAAAAGGAGTCGGGGCGTCACCGGGGCCGACTCTTCGAGGACGGCGCGGACAGCGAAAAGGTAAGGGCCTTTTCACTGCCTATATCGCGCCCAATAACTACACCTTCTATGGTGTAGTTATTGGGCGCAATGCCGGCAGCGATCGCACTGCGGACGTGCGATCACTGCAGGCTAGCACAGGACTGCCCCCCCCCCCCTGTTTCGGGCCCCCGCCCCTCATTACCGCAGTTTCCTAAAGTACAGCAGGCCTGCGATACTTTAGAAAATGAGGCCCAAGGTAAGGAAAAAGGTTAGCATTCAAAACGACAAGTGATCACGGAAAGAAGAAGAGGCGTGATAATATCTGGAAAAGCTAGGAGATGCTGGGAAATTAGACAGGAGAGCGAGGATGCAAACAGAAGAAAAAAACAGTTATGATGGTAAGACAGGGGGACAAGACTATCTTTTACCTATCTTAGTAATAGGAGGTAGTGTAAAAGCAGCATTGTTAGACTCAAAGTAAAGACTCAAGGTAAGGAATAAGTAGAGGCTAAGGAAGAAGAAGAGTGGATTTGCTTAACAAATATTTATATTTGGTGTTGCCTGAAGAAAAGCCAGAAATAGGGACACAGAAAACAGGCACATATGGGACTGAAGTGAGGTAAACCACAAACAGTTTCAGAACAGTGTGTTCATGAGGAGCTAGCTAAATTAGAAGTAGATAAAGCAAGGAGGGCTGGATGGGATACATTTGAGGGTACTAAAGGAACTTAGAGGAGTTCTGGCAGCTCCGCTCGCTGACCTTTTCATTGCTTCTTTAGAGTTGGGAGTAGCTCCGGAGGACTGGAGACAGGCGGATTTGGTTCCTATTCATAAAAGTGAAAGGAAGAAGGAGGAGACTAGGAACTACAAGCCAGTTAGTCCGACTGCTGCAGTAAGTAAATTAATGGAACTGCTGCTAAAATTGAGGATAGTGCAGTTTCTGGAAACCTAAAAACTGCCCCTAGCTAGCAAGTGGCTTTTATAATGTAAGCGATCGACCATCCATTGCTCCTATCATGTGACAGGGGCTGACCAATGGCACCGGTAGCCCCTGTGACATAGTAAGGTCAAAGGCTATCGGCGCCATTTTGAATACCGGCAGCCGAGGACGTGAGTGCAGGAGATGGCTCCCGGACTCCCTGCTGGACCACCAGGGAGTTTTGGTAAGTCTTGGGGGGGTCAGGAGGGGGGGGTGTGTTTAAATTCGCTCCTTTAGAAGGCTGAATAATTTGGCGAAGATTTGTTGTATTCGTGGGAATCGCGATACGTTTCGCTTCCCCATGAATACAACTAATATAGCCCCATACATTGCGGATTACCAGTACGTAGAAACGAATGCACACCCCTACAATCCACCTAGCCCACTGGGATCCAGCCCCTGCCAGTACGAGAATGAAGACTTACCCTCTGATTCCATGTCAACTTCAAAATAGAACCATCTGGTGGCACAGAGATTGGGTTTGATCATCATTAAGGGCACTGAGTGCTGGAGGGAAAGGGTTTGCTTACATCAGAGGACAGGGATGGGATGGGGCTTCTGGAAGAACAGAGGGGTTTTTAAATCATTGGGGAAGAGGGTCCAGACACTGAGGAGTGTTAATCAATCAGGGTAGGTGAAAAGGGGGATTGGTAACATGGAGAACATGAATTCTTTGAGTATCCGGAGATGTGGGGGCTCTAGAAAGTGGTCAAGGAAACAGCAGGGTGCCAGTGTTTGCTTGCTAAGGGGCTCATACACTGACAATATAATGAATGGGGGGAAATGAACTAATGAGATCACCTTCCCCAGTTGTAGAATTTAAATATGTAGTAGCACGCAGTGTGGCTTCAATCTCTGAATTTAGCACCAGTCTTTACCACTGCATAGGGCTAAAGTGTGCATTTACAAAGGGCACACAAATTTGCCATACAGGAAGCCATCGAGGTTCAGCTCTTTTCTTTTCTCTTGTAACCTGAAAGAAATTCACTAATTAAAAGAGTAGTTGAAATATAAGTATATCCCCTATCCCACTGGTTAACTGGAATCAGGAGCTCACTGGAGCAAGCTGGGGAGGAGAAGAAACTCTTTCAAGGCCCTTAGGGTTAGACTTAAAAAGCCCGGAGCGTACATGAATTGGGGGATGAGCGAATAAGTCGGGTTCGCGCGCACCGAGCAGATTTTAAAAGCCACCTGGATACGCACGTATCTCCCACAGTGCGTACATCTCCAAAGTTTCCAAAAAGGGGCAAGGGCGTGGTGTGGGTGTTTTGGGGCATGAACCAGAGATTTGCGTGTAAATACTTACGCGCCCCGGCGCACACCGGGGGGTCCCTGCCGCATAACCTTACTTCTGCTATGGATGCCATGTAAGTTCAAAAGTAAAGAAAATTAGGCAGATCTACAGGGTTTTAAGGGTCAGGGCTAACTGGGAGGAGTGGAAGGCTATCAAACCGGGGGGGGGGGGGGGGGGAGGTTCTGTCTCTAAACTGGGCAAAACTGGGAATGAAAATGGTCAAACTAGGAATGGCGTTGGCGCGCGCCTCTTTTAAAATCCACATTTAAAAAAAACAACAGAAATCAAACTTTTCTCCCTGTACATCCCGACAAGGAATGGATCTGCTCTTTGGGATCTGCTGAGTGACCTGGACTGCCCACTGTTGGAGATAGGATGTGGGCTCGATGGATCTTTGCTCTGATTCAACATGCAATATCTTCTGTTCTTAGTAAAATTGTCCACTTTAGGATTAATATTACCACTTAAAGCAGGTCCAGTTCTAATTTCCTTAAACCCTGACCCTCTAAATTCTGAGACCTTTCCTATAAAACAGTGGTTTCTATATCTGGGAACAAATGTCTATATTAATTTATTTGTTTGGGGAGCTTTTCTTATGTTTGGATTGCTTATGTGTTACGTTATTGAATGACTAATATATTGTGTTAGGAATGTGGATTTACTCCTTCAGATGAACTTGTGTATTTGTTTACATAAATCATGAAAGTATTGTCCTTCAAAATGCTGGATAACTTAACAATACTTAATACATGTAATGTATGTTAAAAAAATATGTCAGGAATGCAGAGGACTAGCATTTACAAAAACCAAGACTGGATCAGTTTGTTAAAATTGACCAGGCTGCAAAGGTTTTGACATCTATAAACTAACAGGATCTGGCAGATAGACAGATATGTTGGACTCATGTTTGCTGGATAAAAGGTGGGCAGGCAATGGGTGGATCAGGGTTGTGCTACATAACTGGATAACTTATCCGACTAAGTAGCAATATTGAGCACGTCTAGATTTAGCTGCATAACACTTATCGAGCTAAGTGTTATGCAGCTAAATCTGCTTACTAGTGCTTTATATGCAGATATTCAGCTACATAACCATGGCACCACCTTTTACGGTGGCGCTATTCGTGTGAAAGGCTGCAGTTGGCTGGTGAAATCGCACTGCCGTGGTGCGAACGGCTGCGGCCTTTCGCAGGCCCGCCCCCTTTTTAGTTGGATTCATCATTCTGCGAAGAATGATGAATCCAGCCCTAAGTTACTTAGCCAGCTGGCTTTTCAATATTCACCTCACAATATCAAAAGTACAGGGGTAGCCAACTCCATTCCTCAAGAGCCAGAGACCTGGTTTTCATAGTATCCACAATGAATATGCATGAGATTATTCATATGCACTGCTTCCACTGTATGCAATTCTATCTCATGCATATTCATTATGGATATCCTGAAAATCTGGCCTGTTTGTGGCTCTCGAGGACTGGAGTTGGCCACCCCTGTTATAGTATTTGTATGTTTGAATACAATGGAGGCAGTTCATGCAGATCTATCCCATCTATAATCATTGTGGATATCTTGACAACCAGAATATCTTGAGAACCACTGGTTAATACAACCCAGTCAACACTAGATGGTGCTGATGTTGCGCATCTGCTTTATTAAGATCCTGAAATTATATATTTGATTTACAAAATCTTTTATAAGAGCATTTCCTGAATGATGCACTGGATCAGCAGAATCAGGGTCACAGAAAGCTTTTCAGCCCCTAAGAGCACCAGCTCTAATCTAGCGCAGGGTAAGAGTGAGATACTATGAGAAAGCAGACCTAAGAAAGCTGTTCACTGATCTATAATCCAGGTCTTAGTGACTAGTGATGGCCATCAGTAATTTGAAACCTACAGTAGAATTGTAAGTATGATTTTTATTGTATCCACTTCTGAGCTGTGTAGAAAAGCAGGCAAGAAATCAAATATAATAAAAATATAGTTCAGGCCCGATAAGAAGCTAGGTCAAGGACTGAATATGGAATCCAGGTGAGCCACTATAAATCTAACTGGGAGCATAGGATTGTTTCACAAGCACCATGCTGGGGATGAGATTTTTTTTTTTACCTACTGGGTCTGCAATTTGTAAGAATAAACAAGCGTTGGGGGAGGAGTCATTTCTAGGTTTCACCACAGAAATATGAATAGAGGCATAGATTAAAAAAAAAAAAAAAGCCTCTTGAACATTTCTGCTAGAAAAAAAAATGGTACATTTCATTTTTGGTGGTCTGTGGGTTTATAAAGTTAAATGGTAGGTTCTGATTGGGTGTTTTCAGTCGATTTAGAAATGGTCCTGGTGCTCAATAAGGAGAAGAGCGCCTCCATCAGTCCAAAGAAACCTGAGCCCCTTACCCCACAACGGTCTGAGACATATTGGCAAGTTAACGTAGGGAAACGAGCACTGCTGCTCCCTAAGCTGGAACTCGTCTGTAGATAAGCGGGGGGCCTGGTTTCTAGTAACTATCTATATTCTGATTACATTCAGGTACTGTGGGTATTTCCCTCTCCGCCAAGGGTTTACAATCTAACTGCCTGATTTCCCATTCTGCGCCCTGATGAATCAGGCCCTCACTTTGTACCTGAAGCAATGCAGAGCAAAATGACTTGCGCAAGGAGAGGCAGAGGGATCTGAATGCTGGCTTCCCCCATTCGTGGCCCACTGCTCGAACCCACTAGGCTACTCTTCCACCTCGGTTAGCAGCCACTAAAAATCAGTCTGGTACCGATTCATAAATACAACAAGGTGCCTGGCGCTGCCCTGCTCGGGCCAAGCCCTTGTTATGGTAGCTGTATGGCTCCTGTCTCAATGGTGACCGTCTGCATTTCCCATAATTGTGGGATAATTTGCAGGTCACATCGTGCTGTGGCAGTGTTCAGAAGGAGGCTTGAAAACGCCACAGAAACAGCATTTCTTTCATTTTGCTTCACGTTTTCATCTTGAAAGCTTTTTCCAGTACAATGTATGTAATCCCTGGGCGGGACGCATCCATTTTACTTACACCCAGGGGCTCAGAGGAAAGAAAAGGTGTTGATGGGCCCTTCCTGCACACTCTCCTGTTTGCTCTCTGCCTTCCTTGGCCGCTCCACGGATGGCTTAAGATCTGAGTCCCAGCGCTCCCAGAGGAGGAAGAACAATAGTTCCCAGGCCCCTTGGGTTTGTTTTTTGGGGGTTTTTTGCAGTAAGCCAGTCTCAATCCTCTTTGTTCCTTGCAAACAGCACTAATAATCAGCCACAAAACACACTGAGAAGCAGGGTGGTTTCCAACTTCTTGCAGTGATACTTAACTTGATGACTGAAGAATATTTACGGCTTCATTTCTCACTCCGATAAGGTCAATAAATAATAACGCAATAGATGGATTAATAAACGTGTGACCTCACTTCCACGGCAAAGCCTTCAGATTCTTTTGGAAGCTCGCTTCTCGGTGCTTTTCATCCTTCTCCTCACAGTTACTCCAGTTTCTCCAATTACTCAGATTTATTCCATTAATTTAATCTTCCCAGAGGGAAGGTAGCTCGATCCCCTTTTCGATTCCCAGTTTATTCTCAGCTTCTCCCCACTGTGGAGTGGTTAGAATAAAGTCCCAATATTTTATCAGGACATAGTCCCAGTTTTTAGACCTTTCCTGAATTCTTCTTAAATACTTTAACTCTCCTATGGGCCGATACCGTACAGTGAGCTCCGATGGAGCGCACTGTTAACCCGCGATTGGACGCGCATTTTCGACGTGCTAGAGTTACCCCTTATTCAGTAAGGGGCCGAAAATGCGCGTCCAACCTGCCGAACCTAATAGCGCCCGCAACATGCAAATGCATGTTGCGGGCGCTATTAGGTATTCCCGCGCGATTCAGAAAACAAAATGTGCAGCCAAGCCGCACATTTTACTTTCAGAAATTAGTGCCTACCCAAAGGTAGGTGCTAATTTTTTCAGGCACCGGGAAAGTGCACCCTCCGACTTAACATCATGGCGATATTAAGTTGGAGGTCCTGAAAGTTACCAAAAGTAAAAAAAAAAAAAATTTGAAGTCGGTCCGCGGCTCACGGGTCGAAAACCGGATGCTCAATTTTGCTGGTGTCCGGTTTCCGAACCCGTGGCTGTCAGCGGGCTCGAGAACCGATGCCGGCAAAATTGAGCGTCAGCTGTCAAACCCGCTGACAGCTGCCGCTCCTGTCCAAAAGGAGGCGCTAGGAATGCGCTAGTGTCCCTAGCGCCTCCTTTTACCTGTTTTTACTGCCGGGCCTAATTTGCATACTGAATCACGTGCACAGGAGTGTGGCCTGTGCACACGCTGGGAGCGGGCTTCGCCCACTCTCCCTCGACCTTTACTGTATCGGCCCGCTAGTTAGGACCTGATGGGCACTTCCTTCCTTTGGCAGCATTCACAGTTCTCAGAACAAATGTCTCCAGCTTCTTACCCCTTTCAATCCTTTAGTTTCCTTCCCTTTTTGCCAGGGATGGCGAACTCCAGTCATCGAGGGCCACAAACAGGCCAGGTTTTCAGGATCTCCACAATGAGCACACATGAGAAAGTTTTGCATCCAATGGAGGCAGAGCGTGCAGATCTATCTCATGCGTGCTCATTGTGGAGATCCTGAAAACCTGGCTTGTTTGCAGCCCTCGAGGACTGGAGTTCGCCATCCCTGCTTCACGCCATTGGCAAGGATCTTTGTTTCCAGCTGGACTCCTCCACACTTCGGATTCTTTCAGGATGAAAGACACCGCTCTCCTAAAGGTTTGGTTACTGAATCCTGGGTACCAACCGAGGGCCATTGGCTCACAGAGGAAGAAAAATAGTCTCTGAACCCAAAAGGGGGAAAAATGAAAAAAGAGGCAGGAAGGGTGGAAAAAACTTCCTTGCCTCACAACATAAGAGATAGTCCAAAGATAGTTAAGTTAAAGTTTAAACTTCTCTGTGTCGGGTCCATCCTCTGAAGGAGAGATAGCCCACTCCAGGTCTTCCCTACCCCATGTAGGGTTCCCAGCTGGCTCCAGAATTTCAGGACCGGTCAATCCAGTCCTGGTTTTACTCCTCTCCCTTACTTATAAGTCTTGCTTTTCTTAGGGAATGCAATAGGGAAATCGGAATAAGTCCCAGCATGCAATGGGGTAAAACCAGGACCGGATCAACCTGTCCTGAAAATCTGGAGCCAGTTGGAAACCCTAACTCCCATGATCTAGCCTTGACTACAGGGATTCCTCAATCCATTGCAACAAGGGGGACCGGGCTCTCACAGGGAAATCTTCAAAAAAGGCTTAAAAGAATAAAATCAAGCAGGATCAGGTCAGACCCTGAAAAGGGAAAATTCCTTACATTTTCCCATACATAAGGAGAAAAATTATACAGCAGGAGGCACTGAGCTCCTGGCTGCAGGAAAGCTGAATAATCCATAAGGATAGATGGTGCTTGGGGATGATAAACAGCCAGAACACACCATCTGCAGCTCCCACATGGGGGAGCAAAACCCAAACCTCTCTTCACCAATTTCTGCCTAAATCTCCCAAGCTGGTTGGCACACTCCAGTTAGTTAGGGAAACCAGAGGTTCCCTACATGTGCACGCGCTACATGGTTTGAATGTGCGCTAAAGGTTTTAGCACATGCTAAAAAGAAAAAATAAAGCAAAATTAAATAAAAAACTGAATGAAATGAACATTTTTTTCTATGCCCACCTGATCTCATACCATGGAAGGATTCCTATCCTATCATTCTGAAATTATCTTTAATCATTATTCATTTACCATTATGGGGAGCACTGCACATGTTCCAGCAATAGGCGCCCATTCACTAATGTTTCCTGCAAAAAAAAAAAAATGTTAGCCTGCATGCAGTGGTTTTTTTAATTTAGCATTGCATGCTAAATTTGCAATTAAAGTGCTATTTGCTAAGGTAGTCATATGTAGATTGTTATCTGTGCTGAGAGAGTTGGGTTACATCGCCATCGGTGTTGCAGAAGTCCATGGACAATGCGGCAAACACGATACATAAAGCAATTGGCACCACAGGCGCGCGGACAGACTGACAACAGCTGTCTCCCACCTCTGCCCCGCCCTGCAGCGAGGCTGTACCACCTTCTGAGCAGCAATCCCCTTTCTCCGATCCCCCCAAAAAATCTCATCTGTTTTTTGTTGTTTTTTTCGTTTTTGGAGGGAGGCGAGGGGTCTTCAAGTACCATTTTGTTTAATGTTTATTTCATTTTGGTTCCTTTACTGAAAGAAAACAGACATTAAAACAAAACAAAAAACAAACCGGAGTGAGCCGTACAAGAAAATGGAGCCAGCGGGCCTGAGATCGGCCCTGTTTTAAAGAGACCGTTGAGGGATCAGGAGGCGAGTGGGCTTCCTTCCTGCCCCTTTTACTGCCCAGGACTGAGAGTGGACCCCCAGGAGAGGGGTAAGTAAAGGTTACAGTTGTTGCCAGCCCCTGTGGCATTTTTTGTGGGGGTGGGGGGGGGGAGTCAGAGGGACCTGATGGCCAGCTCGGGAGCAGGCCGCGAGGCGAGCCTCAGGGTTAGACTCCGGGGTAGGCTCCTGGGAAGACCGCGGAAGAGGTTTATTTAGGGCGGGGGGCATTTGTTTTTTTCAAAACAGAAGTAAAAAATAAATAAAAATTTTGTCGGTTATTTTTTTGTTCTGTTTGGAAAATGAATGCCCGACCCTAATAACCCACACCTTGGATGATCCTAAGTATCAGAACAATGAAAGGAATGGAGCTGGACAGATATTCAGTGGGGGTCAAGAGGCCACCCTGCAGCTGGAGAGCCAATGGCGCACGAGGTACTGAAGGCCTGTGTCTTTTGCACTTTCTGACTGTCCCGCCATCGTCCTGCTTTCCTCGGGGACTGTCTCCTGTTGCGTAAGATAATGATAGGTTATACAGCTGGATGCATTCTCTACCTCGTCTGCTTTAGTGTTGCCTTTTGTGCTGTGTGCATAGCAGTTGCTACAGTGATGCTGTGTATTTTGTCAAAACAAGTGTTTTGTTTTGGAAGGAATCTACGGTTTGTTTCTGTTGCATAAGTTGGAGCAAGAACATAAGAAATGCCCTGCTGGGTCGGACGAGGATCCATGGAGCCCCAGCATCCTGTCTCTGACAGCGGCCAGTCCAGGGATAGGCGCTGGCTTTCCCAAAGCCACCTGACTAGAGGAAGGGACATTTTTTTCCCCACCGCCCCTTCCTTCAGAGATGACCGAGGGGGGATGAAAGTGAAAGTTAGAGAGGTACTAAGGAAGGGGGAGGGGTTGCACCTTGCCATTTCGTTTCCCATTCGTCTCAGATGTTTGCGATCCTGGCACCTGCGGTTTGCTAGGCTGCTGTGCTCCGAGTCCCATGCCACCTGCTATCTACTGCCCTAGTACCTGCCTCTCCTCCTCCCTCCCAAGGTCCGGCCTTTGACTCTTTCTACTGCCCATTCACCTCAGGAGTTAGAAAGGGCCAGTGCAAGGTGTGCAGCCAGGAGTGGCCTGGGAACAGAAGACAGAGGGCATTGTCCTAGGCCAGAAAATCTGGGGACAAGAACAGGTTTTCTCCTCTTCCCTGCTGTCTCTCTCTCTCTCTGTCACTTTCTCTCCCTTCCTTCTCCTCTCTCCCTCTCCATGTCTTTCCCTTGCTTGCTGCAACATTTCCAAATGTAACAGCCAAAATGCCTCCATTTTCTCTAGTAAAAACTGCCCCTGGCTAGCAAGTGGCTTTTATAATGTAAGCGATCGGTGCCTAACGTGATACATTTTTGACTGCGGCATTCGGGTGCTAATTAGCATGTGGTTTAGTGAACAGGGAGATCATTAAATTATGGGCTCTCATTTGCATCTCATTATGCTCATTAGCATGCACTGCAAAACTATGGCCTTACCTTCCGCTCACTGAAATATTAGCAGGCACCTTAATGCACGCATATAAGGCTTTAGGGACTATGACATTACTTATTATGCACACTGAACTGTAGCAAATATGTATAGCATGAAAGGCGACAGTAAAACAAATGAGGTAGAGAATGTATCTAGCAATATAATCTATCACAGCAGATACAACAACTGCAACCTATCTTTAGTGAATTGGCCCAATGCTCGGGCAGCCATACATTAGTCTGTTTAGAAGCAGCACTTTTTGTTATAGTGTCTAGCGCTGTACTTTGTGGTGGCTGAAGATAACCCTACCCTCCGAGCAAAATATGTCCCTCCCTCTTGTTTGGTGATATCTCAGAGAGCCAGCACTCCACCCTCATCTCTTCTTACTCATGCACTGTCCTTACCTTGACCTTCTTATCTGTCACAGAATGCTATCCAGTGGATCCTGCTCTGAATCTGTTCATGGTAGACGTGAACATACTGTACTGCATCTATGATCTGCTGCACACTGCAGGAAATTCCAAAACCTTACTAAAATATCATATATATATATACATACACACAGCCACAGAACAGGATACATCATTGGGTTTATATCTGACATATTCGCAGCTTACAATGCAATTTGAAAACTGCTGCAATATATGCCATTGAATTGTTAATAGGTTTTACCTGCATTAAGTGTACTTAAAGCAGGTAAATGAGCTTTTGAAAATGTCTACGATCGTATAGTACATTTACAATTATAATTTTCCTTTGAAAATTATCCTGTTAGTGTAGATGCTAAGCTGTTATTGCTTGCTGGTAACTGAGCCCTTTCAATAGCATTCACACTAAAAAGTTAACATCCGCAGAATGTATATAGTCATAATTTTAATTATTGTTTATTGTAGTGTACTCACAGTAATGTGTTACTGGGATAAGGTATATTTCATTACACACTGAGGCTGTTCATTGAGCATGCAGCTGAAATTTATTCTACTACTAGTACTACACGTATTACTCAGTGCTGTACAAACACACAAAAAAGACAGTCCCTACTTGATAGAGCTTACAATCTAATAAGACAAACATACACTACAAGAGACTTGGGGTAGTTCATAAAGCAAGACAATGATTAAAAAAAGAAAAGAAAGTTAGTTAATAAGACTCAAAGCAGACAATCAGGACTAAGATTTAAAAGCGGCTTCAAAAACGTGGGTCTTCTTTAGATGGGATTTAAACATGGCAAGAGAGGGAGCATGACGCACCAGTTCAGGAAGACCATTCCAAGCACACAGTGCAGCCTGGTGGAAAGCATGGAGTCTGGAATTGGCAGAAAAGGAGAAGGGCATGGATAGGAGTGACTTATCCGAGGAGTGGCGTGCACGAGGAGGGGTGTAGAAAGAGATAAGAGATGAGAGGTAGTGAGGTGCTGCAGAGAGAAGGCTTTTGTAGATGGGAACGAGGAGCTTGAACTGTATGTAGGGAGCCAATGCAGTGCCTTCAGAAGAGGGGTTATGTGAGCGTAGCGACTTTGGCAAAGGATAAGTCACGCAGCTGAATTTAGGACAGACTGCAGTGGAGAGAGATGGCTTGCCGGGAGACCTGTGAGGAGCAGGTTGCAATAGTCTAAGCAGGAGTAGATGAGAGAATGGATAAGGGTTCTGGTAGTGTGTTCAGAAAGGAAAGGACGGATTTGGGCAATGTTACAGAGAAAGAAACAGCACATTTTAACTGATTTTGGATATGTGTACAGGAGAGTGAAGAGTCGAAGATGACTCTTAGGTTACGAGCTAATGGGACCAGGAGGATGGCCGGGAGGATGACAGTGTTATCCACAGAAAAAGAGAAAGGAGGAAGAGGAGAAGTGGGCTTGAGGAAAAGATAAGGAGCTGTGTCTTGGCCATGTTGAGTTTAAGGTGATGGCAGGCATTCTGGTGAAATTTCTGATGTAGAAAGGTAGATCTGGGAGTCATCAGCATAAAAATGGTATTGAAAACCATGAACGAAAATCAGAGCATCAAGGGAAGTATTTATAGTGAGAAGAGAAACCCTGAGGCACACCAAGTGATAGTGGAATGGCAGTAGAGGAGGAAACACTAAAAGTGTGATGGGACAAGTAAGAAGAGAACCAAGATAGGACAGAGTCCCGAAATCCAAGCAAGGACAGAGTATAAAGGAGTTTGTTATGATCAACGGTGTCAAAAGCAGCAGACAGGTCAAGGAGGATAAGGATAGCGTAAAGTACTTTGGCTTTAGCCATAAACAGGTCATTGGAAATTTTGGTAAGGGCTGTTTCAGTTGAATGTAGAGGGCGAAAACCAGACTGGAGTGGATCAAGAATGGCTTGAGATGTAAGAAAGTCAAGACAATGGCAGTGAACGGCAAGTTCAAGCAGTTTGGAGGCAAAAGGGAGACGGGAGATGGGAGATGGGATGATAGTTGGCAGGAGAATTGAGGAATTTTTCAAGCAGTGGTATAATTACAGCACATTTGAAGGCAGAAGGAACAGTAGCAGTGGAGAGTGATAGACTGAGGATGTGATATATGGAAGGGATGACTGCAGTGGAGATGGAGCTGAGGAATCAGCGGGGGACAGGGTCAGACGAACAAAGAGTAAGTTTGGAGGAAGAGAGAAGATGAGCAGTTTCCTCCACTGTGACTTCAGGAAAGGAGGAGAGAGAGTGGCGGAGGGTGGAGAAAGATAGAGGAGAGAAGTGGGGGAGAGGCAGGTAAAGGTGAAATAGCTGAGAACTCAAGACTAATTTTGTGAATTTTGTCATGGAAGTAGTTGGGCATAGTCTGGGCAGAGAGAGAAGGGGAAGAGGGATCTCAAGTTCTCTCCCTCTCTTGCTGGCCAAGTAAAACTAATAATTGTAGCCCTGTCCCGATCTGGGCCTGGGCACAAGGGCTCACAGGAAGGTTCATGGCCTAGCACAGGCCCAGTGACCTCCTAGAATTTCCGCGTGGGGGGTGGGGATGATTTAAGTTTTCAAGGCCCTTAGGGGTAGATTTTAAAAGGAGCGCATGTTATAAAATCGGGGGTTGGCCCAAGCAAGGGGGTACACAACTGTGCACCTTGCATGCACGGAGCCTTCCCCCGTTCCCTACCCCCACCCCACCTTCTCTTCCCCTACCTCCCCCGCCCTTTCCCCCCTACCTTTTTTTTTTTTCCTTTCTTTTATCACAAAACTTACTTCAGCCCTGGGGCTGAAGTAAGTTGCACGCACCGGCCAACTGCCGGCACGCGATCCCCGGCACAGCGGCAAATATGGCCGCTGTGCCGGGGATCCTGACCCTGACCCTGCCCCCGCCCCAGGACCACCCCGCCCCTTTTTACAAGCCCCAGGACTTACACCCATCCCGGGGCTTTATGCGCGTCGCCGGGCCTTTTTAAAATAGGCCCGGCGACGCGTAACCCTTTTAAAATCCGGTCCTAAGGGTTTTTCCTTACTGGGACTCTTCTGCTCATTAGGCCAGTCAAAAACACAAGAACAATCATTACGCTAACGCCAAAACATTTATTCAAAATAAAGGGTCTTTACTGGCACTGATGGCAGGTAAAACAAAGTCAGAATGGTGACGCAGTAATGGCCAGGGCACCCAATAGCACCAAAAGTCCAAAACAGTGCAAAAAAAAAGGAATAAATCTGTCATGTCCAACAGCAATAACCACTGCCCTCCCATACAGGTCAGCTCTTGAGGCAGGAACCCTCCTCCCTATGGGCCCTCCTGAATACGTGCTGGGAAGGCGGCTCTTCTCCTGTATCCCATTCTGCTGAGCCTCTGGCTGAATCTTTTTCCAACCAGGAACTCCTTAAGACGCCTTCCTCAGATGGGCAATTTTTTTCTTTTTCCAAAACTCCCGCCTAGGACCCATTATTCCTTCCAAGCGTGCACTTTTCCAAACTTCTCTCGAGGTGGATGAAGAATTTCCAGCACATCTGCTTCCTGGTGATTTCTTCACATCCCTTAGGGTTCTCCCTATTGAACCCCTGCACCCCTGTTTCCTCCCTGGAAGTACTAGGTAGCGCTCCCGTGAGTCTCAGTCCCCTGCCCTGAGCGTTTCTCATCTGTGAGAAGGCCCCTCTCTGAGTAAGTTCCCTGTAGAAGGAAAGCCCCCATTAGTGCCACTCCATGGAGAGGTGGCACCCTCAGAATGCGGTGAGCAGGCTCCCTTCTCCAGAATCCCCTGCTGCATCACGTGGGTGCAGGAGTTTTATTAAACCAATGGACCCCTCCCATTGGGGAGGGTCATTCCTTCGCCAGCAGAGGCAGGGTTTGTTGAGACCTCTTATCCGACACTACTGGCACACCAGGTCTGCCGAGATTACCGTGGCTGAAACAGTTAAGGGCAACGCCACTAACAAGGGCAGATTTGGAGAACATTCAGTTATGTAAATGCATTTTATGCAAACAGGATCCTAATGCCTCTTGCAAGTTAGAAACAGTCATGCAGACATGTCTAAGGTGGGTGGGCTGGCATTATATTTTATGGTGCCGGTATTTTTCTCCTCAGGGCCAATGTGGAGGCGCAATAATGGAGTGATCCTTCTCTCCCCGGAAGAGCAGTAGGAATGGTTTCTTGGTGGCCAAACTCCCTGGATTTCTGTAGCAAGACTGAAACCATATGGAACAATAAGCATATTTTGAACCATATTGAGAGGAGGTGTCCTTAGGGGCCTGTTTAGGTCATGGCAAGGGAAAAGTGACACACAGATTGCATTTTACAAGCCCCATGTGTATTTTTACAGCAAAATTCTATCTGCACAAAAGGTTGACTCAAATGTCGGTGCATACTTTGTACCCATTGCACTTTTCCAAGTGAAAGTTCTTGCATATTTTTGTTTTGAAAATTGGAAAAAAGACTTTGCATCAATACAGGCTGTTTGAATACTGCCCCCAGCACTAATGCTATCTCTGCAACACACTAAATCCTTCAAGAAACAGTTAAAGACTCTACATTTTTAGCAAACCTATTTATAATTCATGGGTCTTATCGAAGATAGCATAAGTGTAGGTGCATTCCTCTCTGATTGTGATTGTTTCAATTTTTGTATTCCTATTTTATTGGCTCTTCATTGTGGTATGTTTTATTATTTTAGGTCTGCATGTGAGCCGCCTAGGGCTTTTTGCATAAGCGGCATATTTATTTATTTATTTGTTTGTTTATTTATTTAACCTTTTTTTTTTATATACCGGTATTCGTTTGGGACATCATATTGGTTTACAATTAACTCATTAACAAGAGAGAAGTTACATTGAACGGAGGGCAGGTAACGGGAGGGAGTGAACAGAGATTAAGATAATTATATAGATCAGTCAAACATTGACAACAGTGATTAATTGATTAAGAATAGATACATTACTATATACAATGTGTAATGTTATTTACATATAGACGGTTTTAGGCATATAAATAAACGATAACCAATATTGTACATCACCATAATCCTGCTCTTTATTTCTCTCCTATATGTTATAATTCTTCCTTTTTATCACTGGGACCGATGGAATAAAGGTTAGCGTACATACTAAGACCATTTTGTAAGTGCTAAAAATAGCTTGCTATGTAATAACAGAGCAGCATGCACATTAAGCTATTTAGCAAGTGTTTGCTGAGGCCTAAAGTGTAACACCTGCCTCAGATCACGTGTTAACTTTTTAGAGAACAACCTACTGAAAGGGCTTGGTTACCAGCAAGCATTGTACACTCCACAATATAGAAGCCACAATAGTTTTACTGTTTCTAGCAAAGGATCATTCCACAAGTTGGTTGTGATGACCATTGCTGTCCTTGATGGCCTTGTGGCTCAGATTGAAAACTGCTGAATATCGGGGGGAAGGGGGGGGGAGTTAATACCCTGCCACCTGGTCCACTGGGACATGATGATATAATGACCACTCAAAAAAAGTTGACCTTGTGGTGCTTCATCCATCCAAACACCATCGCGAGCATTCTGAGACTTGACCAAGAATCACGGTCCGAGAAAGAAAAGTTTCTTTTAAGGTTTGAATGCAGAGTTCTTTCTAGAGAGCTTTGTGGCCCCTCCTTGCTGCAGTTGCAAGGACCTAGCTCAGGAGGCACCCAACCCAAGCTATTTTAGTTCCTACACAAAGTTTATTTATTTATCTGATTTTTATATTCTGCTTTTTGTCACTTCAAAGTGGATTCCATGTTGCCACCTCTCTTATGCTGAATTTGTTCTTCCTGTACTGTCACAGAATTGTAAGCCCAGTCAAGATTCGATCTCTTTTCCATACCAGCTGTGCATTCGCCTTCTTGTTATCAAGGATTATTCTTGGATTCAGAATTATTCTCAAATCCACACTGTAACTTATTACACAGGTTTCAACATTAAGGAATCTGGCATCTAAAACCTGTGACCACTTTCATAGATAAATCTTCTGTTATTTATAATTTGTTTCTCTTTAATTTAACCCTTACAGCTGTATAGTATTTAAGCAAAGGCGAGATCTCAAATTTTACTTCAATGAGAATGAGAGCGTAGAAATAAATTCATCTAATAACAAACTCTCTCTCCCTCTCCCTCTCTCCCTCTCTCTCTCTCTCTCTCTCTCTCTATCAAAGGAGGACTTCAAATACTGCCTGTCCACCAAAATTTTAACAAGCAACTGACTTTCCTGGACTTATTTCCTATCTTGAACTCCAATTACAAAGACACACTTTTTTGCTACACACTCATATTCCCACAAAACTCTTCCACAGAATGATGCGCTTGTCCTCTCTGTGCTCAACTTCAGTGGTTTTCTGGCACTTTAGAGCAGTCTCTGAAGAGATAAGCTCTGACACCTTCTGCTTCCTCACTCGATCAAAGTCAAATTGACGACCTTCTCAACTGCCACCCTTCAGTAAGATCAATACTCTAGGGATGACCTCAGCTTAAATAGTTCCCAAGGGTACTTTAGAGCAAATTTTAACCTACTTTGAATCCATAAACACCCGCCTTTTTTTGTATGAAGTTGGAGAAATAAACCTATGGGAACTTTTGATCCTAATTTCACCTCTGCCTGGGATCTGGATCCCTTGATTAGTGGAAAGCACATGTGTTATTCCACCAGGCTCTTCACAGTATCTTTTCAGCACGTGCACACGAGAAGCTCGTTTACATGCAGAATGGCAGGAATTTTCCACAGCAATAACGTTAGCATTTCTGCCTTTGTAAAATGAAAGCAAAAATCTTGGCAGCTCTGCTTCTCCTTCTTAGCGCTCTCTTCAGTCCCGCACCTTTGTAGCTGAACGGAGAGAGAGGAAATAAACTTTGGCAGCTGCCTGCACATCAGCTGATTATCCCATCCATCTCCCCCCAAGGCTTCTAAGTTCCCCAAAGCTTTTCTTTCTTTGCCAGCGCTGACATCAGGTCTGGGACACCCCAGCCTCGTTTCTCTTTTATCCTGGGCTATGAAAGCCCCAACCAGAGGCTCCCCAGGGAACAGGTAAATATAAAAAAAAATATTTTTACCACCCCCTTCTTTAAATTTTAACCTCTGGTTATGTGTGGAATAAACAATGTTTTTTCTTCCTAAGCTTTTTGGAGAGTGTTTTTTACTAAAACATTTAAAAATAATAAAAGAATTGTTTAGATGGGTGAAGGATTGCTTCTAGGTATAGCACTCTGAAACCTGTGCCTGTTACATTATACCCTCATAGAGATTGGCTTTTCACCCTAGGTCTTAAAACCTGCAATAGCACATAACCTGCTTGTATGCTTTGCTTCTTGGAATGTTACCCGACAGTGCTCAGTGACAGATTCTAGCCAAGCATCGTATTCCCCACATCGAGTTGTAAACTGGCTGACAGACTTCTTGATGAAGTGCGTCTTTATTCTTATTTTATTTATTTTGTTCATCACTTTTTAATAATGATGACACACAGAGCACCGCATATTAAAGCAAACGCTGACAGGTCGCCGGCTGAAACAAATCTGCTGTTACCTGAGCTGAATCTGTAATAGCTTGAGCTGAAACAGATACATGACAGTCAAGTAAACATAAGACACTGGAATTAATGTTTTATGTGTTAATATAGAAACGACATGTACGACTGCAAAGACAACATGGTGGTAAAACAAAGACACTGTTATATATAAAATGGTAACGTTGTCCTTACCTGATCATTTTCTTTCCTCGAGTCCTGCTAAACCAGTCCATTACATTTGGGATTAACCTGCTCCTTAGCTGACAGAGGACACGCTCATGACCTCACTTTGGCCATAAAAGAGGAATGGTCATGGGCCCCTTGCCAGTAGCCATCTGCCAAAGCAACCAGATAAGGACCCCGTTATTTTTGCTATTTCAATAATTATTTTAAAGTTATCCTCGAGGTCATTCTCTTTCTTAGGAGAGAGTGGAGAGGGAAGAGCAAAGAGGAAGAGAGAGAGATAGAAAGAGAGGGGGAGAGAGAGAGAGACACCCAGATACCTTGGCCCACCCGGTAATATAGTCCTTATATTATCGGGTGGGCCTTGGACTGGTCTAGCAGAACACATGGAAAGAAAATTATCAGATAAGGACAATTTTACCTTCAGTTTTATTTGCTAGACCAGTCCATTACACGTGGGATATACAAAAACTAACCCCCTAGGCCAGGTAAGAGGAACACAGGGCTGCCTTAAGAATCCTGAACACAAAGGCCATTTCTGTTACGATCCTGCTCGCAGAGCTAACCCCCGTTAGCAGACCTCTCCACTTACCTACTTATTGTTAGGCCGCTCCCCGTGACCCGCCTGCCAGCATTGACTCTGCCCGATGTCACCACTCTGCGCGACCCAATGCCGCTACTGCTGATGTTGCCGGGCCCTGCCTCCATCTTCGCGGCCCTGCTCGTGCCACCGCCGAAACACCAATCTCACGGCATGGATCCGCCGCCGAGATCTTCCCTGAGCGGCAGGGAGAAGCCGCTGCTGCTCCGACGTCATCTTGCAGCCTGGAGGCTGCCCCGATGCCTGCCTGCTTGCCTGCTCCTCCACCTGCACAGCAGAGGACTCTGACGCCGCTGTCCGTGGTCCTGCTTCACTTTGGGCCCTCCTCTAGGCACCGGCGTGCGCCTCTTCAGTCTATTTAAAGGGCCAGCAGTGGGAAAAGCCCACGGCCCCACCGGACATCTTCAGATCTTCATTTTGTGTTCCAGCCCTATAAAAGGGCTCTCTTCCTGTTCCTCGAGGCCTTCGGATCAGCTGTGCCCATCGTTTGTGTTCCGTCTGCTGGTCCAGGTTCTCCGTGGTCTTCATTTGTATAGATGGCTTTGTGTTCAGTGTTCTCCATGTTCCTGATCCTGATGTTCTTGGTCTCCTTGTCCTGATGTCTTGGTCTCATCCCTCGTCGGAGCTCCTTCATCTGTAGTTTGGGATGTTTCCATGTTCCTGATGTTTGTAATCCAGCCCTGATGTTCCTGATGTCCATGTTCCTGATGTTCCGTGATCCAGTCCTGATGTTCTTGATGTTTTGTGATCCAGCCTTGATGTCCGGTACCTCTGGTTCCTTGATGTCCACCCTTCCTGGCATGCCATGTCGTGGTCCATGACCAGCCCCACGGGTGGGCTGTGTAGGGTGCTTCGTGGTACAAAGGCCTGCAGCACAAGCCTCCAGAGGGTAATCCTTGCCTGAAGCCAAGTCTTGTCTTGGTCCTGAATCTTTGCCTGAAGCCAAGTCCTGTCTTGGTCCTGGGTCCTGAACCTTGCCAGCCCTCGTATTCCCTTGTGTCTGTTCCATCCATGTGTTAGATGCTGCTGAAACCTGCGCTGCTCCAGCATGGTCCGTAACCAACCACAAGCGGCTGTGTAGGGTGCACCCCAGTGCAGGCCTCTACAGTATCTGGGACATGTTCCTTGCACCTGCTTCACTTCTCGTCTGGAGTCTGTCCCGCATCCAGTGTGGTCCACGACCAGTCCCTTGGGTGGGCTGTGTAGGGCACGCTGCATCGCAGCCTCAACCTAATACTTGATCCTGAGTCTTTGTCACCTGAACCTTGATCCTGAGTCTTTGTCTCCTGAACCTTGATCCTGAGTCTTCATCCAAGTATCCATGTCTTTGCCTGGTCTCCGTCCGGCCTACCGCTTCTTGCCGTTGCCCAGCAGCAGGTCCGAAAGGGCTTGGAATGGTCAGAGGACCATTCATTGACCACCATTGTATTGGTCTTCTTGTAGCATGCAGGTCTGGTGGAGGGTCAGTACCTCCAGTCAGCCTTGTCTTCGTTCTAGCCTTGTTCCTGTCCCAGATAATCCATGCCTTGTCTTCGCTCCAGCCTTGTTCCTGCTCCATCCATGCTGGTACCAGCTCACCTCCCGCGGTGTGTCTTGGGGCTCCTCCCTGAGTAGTGCCTTGGCTCAAGGGCTCACATTCCTCTCCAGATGGATCATGCTTCCGAGCTCCTAACCGGGCCTGAGGGCGCGCTCCACAACAGTTTCTTTCTTCACTTATATGTCCAGTCTATAGTGTTTAGAAAATGAGTGTGGCCCTGCAGATTCTTCCTGGGAAACCAATGATTTTTCTGCCCAGGAAGATGCCTGTGCTTTCATAGAGTGTGCATGAAGCACCCCTGTTGCTTGTCTGCTGTCGAGAATATATGCCGACGAGATGGTTTCCTTGATCCATCTTGCTATTGTGGCTTTAGATGTCACTTCTACTTTTCATGGTTCTCTGAACAGCATGAAAAAAGTTGTTTGATATCCTTATAGAGTTTAACACTTTAAGGTATCTCATTATTGCGCAATGCACATCCAGTAGGCTGTCAATCTTTCCCTTATATTCCCTAACCTAGGCTGTCAATCTTTCCCTTACATTACTTCCTTCCTCCTGAATGCTGGTAGATATACCACTTGACTCAGATGAAATGGAGATACCACTTTTGGAAAGAATGAGTACACCAGTCTAAAGGTGACCAGGTGAGGTGAGATTACTAAGTAGGACTCCCTGCATGAGGACAGCCTACAACTCTGAAATATGCCTGGCAGAACAGATTGTTACCATGAAGGTAGTTTTTAGCATGAGATCTTTGATGAATACTTGCCTCAAAGGTTCAAAGGGTGCTCCCATTAAGGCATTGAGGATCAAGTTAAAGTCCCAGATCAGTTTGAAGGGTGACTGGATACATTTCTTTATTTTACTTTTTAAAATGTATATTTATTATTTTCATCAAATAAAGCAATAATACACCTTACTTAAAGAAAAAGAAGATAGTTGATTGTACAATCGGTAAGAGAAAACAAAATTCAAGTAAAATAATATTTACATCCAACACCTAATCTTCCTACAGGATAACAGTGGGTAAAGGAAGGGGCAGAAAAATAAAAGGAGAAAAAAAGGAAACAAACTTTCTCGAAACTGGCTTAACGTGAATTCAGTAGTTTTATTTAACTATAGGATCAACATAGGGACCATCTAAGTACCAGGAGTTGAAGACAAACCACTCCTGGAATTAATAAAGGACTTAAGTTGCTCTGGAAGGAAAAATACAAAGCAATCATTATGCAATCTAATTACACATTTACATGGGTATCTTAAAACAAATGTACATCCTAAAGATACAGCTTAAGACCTAAGAGCTAAGAAGTCTTTCCGCATCTCTTGCACAGAACGAGAAAAATCTGGGAAAATAACAATCATCTGACCAAAAAGAAGAGAGGAGATATTTCTAAAATATCTTCTCATGATCTTACTTAATTCCTGTTCTGATATAAAGGAAACAAGAAGAGTCTTCCAAAAAATCAGTCAAATTTTCAAAAATATCAGGCTGTTGAGCTAGCAGCATCTGAGAAGGCTTCACTTTATTAGTAGCTGGAAGGAAGAATATTTTATTGACTGAAGGAACTTTATCAGACTGAAAGTGAAGAATCTGAAGAAAATAATTTTTCAAGGTGAAATAGGGATTCTCCGCCACAACCTTTGGAAAATTCAGAATATGGAGATTCAGATGCCTGGTATAATTCTCAATGTATTCCAATCTAAAACAAAAGTTGTTTCTATCTTTAAGAACTGTTGAATTAAAGGCCTGAATGTTCACAATAGCATTCTCAGAAGCTGAAATTTTGGATTTAATCTCATCTAGTTATAAGTCATTTTTCCCCAATGTATCAACTTTAGAACAAAGAAGATCAATTTTTGCATTACAGTCCTACTGGGAGCAGCCAAACCTACTATTAAGTCCCAAATCATCTCTAGAGTGACAACTGCCACATCATGTCAACCACATCAAAGGCTTCCTACTTCTTCTGCTAGTGAAAATCAGTTAGATGTTCATTCTCCTGTAGGTTCCATACCATTCGTATGCATCAGCGTCTTCCCTGGCTGGAGCAGATATCTGTATGGGCAGAAGAGGTGGACATAGAAGAGGAAGTTGGGGATGGAGAAGGGGCAATGTTGCTGCATCATTCCAGAGAGCTTTCATAGTGTCCCAATACTTCAGCTAAGAAAAAGTGTGTGGTATGTATGTGTATGGGTTTCACCAAAATGTCCTTTACTACATGCATCAGAGTCTTCACACATCCTGAATAAATGAGGTCAGAGAGAGTAGGAGAAGTGTGCAGTGATCCTTGACATTCCCCAGTGGGAGGTGTCATGCAAGAAGTGTATTCAGTAAAACTCATCAGCACACTTTGGATTGCACAGCAGGTTAACAGTCTGAATGAGACCCGTGTTCTATACTAGACCCGTGCATTGCTTCAGGACCTGCAGTGTGCTCCCTTCTTACAAATACATGTCATTTCTTCTAGCAATATCTGAAATCAATTAAATTAGATTTAATTATACAAAACAATGCAATATAAGTTTGAGAAGGTTTTAGATGGTAAATATGAGGTCAGAAGTGAAAGCTTTTGTGCGAGTAACTTTTGAAGATACATACACAAAAACTAAGCTTTCACTATTTCCCCCCCCCCCCCCCCCCCCCCCCCCTTCCTCCGACCAGCCACCTAACTTTTGTGCACACAACGTTTTGTGCTCACAGAATTTATCTGGACAAATAGGGGCCTGGGTGGAGCTGTTCCGAGGGTAGGGCTTAACTTTAGCTGGTAAGCGTGCACATAGTGAGCGCTCACTGGCTAAATGAACATGCACAAGCCTGGTCGGAAAACTCACCATCCTAACTGTTCCCAAGGTTACGCGCATAACTTCATCCGAGAATATTCAGCGAGAGACTTGGGCGCCTAAGTCCTGCTGCCTATCTGGGAATAGGTACACATTGAACTTCCCTCGGATATTTTTGCTGCTCACCGCCTGTCTGAATATTAATCTTGATGCCTTTAGAAAGGGTAGTGAGGTTGCCCTATTAATTCCAGTTAATTGCACGGAACTAAGAGTTAACAAACAATAAATAATTAATAATATCAGGTGATTCATTTTCTTGGACTTTTCACTGAAGATGCCACCTATAGCCATATCAAAAAAACAAACCTGCTCTGACCTGCTCATTCGTTTTGGACCTGAGCAAGGGATTGTATCTCCCAAAAGGACATGGAATTCCCCCCCCCCCCCCCCCCCCCACACACACACACACAAATTGTTTTTTTTAATTAGATGTGAGGAGAAGAGAGAAATGTGTCTTTTTTTTTTTAATGTGTTTTTTCAGGCATGTTATGTTTACCTTTTGCAATCGTCTTCTGCATGTGCTTATTTTTTTTATTATTTTTTTAAGGCTGTGGAGTGCTGTTTTCTCAGGTTCACACCAATTACGAGCAATCTTAAAGTATCTGTTTAACACGGCTTCCATTTTTATTGAGGAAATGGTTTGCGTGCAATTCATTCATTATTCTGTACACGGAATTATTACGACTGGAGTCTTTTCCATAACAAACAAAACAAGAAAGTAGCTCTTACCCCTGGCACAGTGTTCCTTGCACGTTACCCGGTACAGATCCATAGCCCAGGGAAGCCACCAAGCATCATTGTACTAAGATTTCGCTTTTTAAAAACAGAAATAAAGATTAGCAAACAAAAAGAAATAATATAAGGTGATACCTTTTTATTGAATTAACTTAATACAAGGATCTATGCCGAGGATGTGTAGATGTGTGAGAGGGAGGGAATCTGCGCCATGTTCGGAGGGGATGCCGGAGAGAGGATCACCTCATTCCCCATCCCTGACCTCCCTCCCCTCTCCTTCTCATTCCTCTCTAGTCCTGGATCTTTCCAACATCTCCTCCCCATCAATTTTTTTTCCACCATCTCCTCTTTTTCCCTCTTCTCCTTCTCCATCTCTGATTCTTCCCTCCCTTTCCCTCCCCAATGCCAATCCTTCCCTCAGTGTCCTCCCTCCATCTTCTCCACCCATTTTCAGTCTTTTCCTTCCTCTCCTTATTTCCAATCTTCCTCCATTCTTGTGATCCCCTCCCCATGCAAATTCACCTTGCATTCTTCTCTGCACTGATCATTAAGATCTCTTTTTTTCTTACAAAAAAAAACTCAATAAAAACAAAATAAATTACCTGCACACTTTCAATGATTATTAAGTTTATCTCAGAAGCAAAGCAAATGATGCATAATTGCCACAGAATCTAGCTCTGGATTGCCTCTGAAAAGTGAGGGCTGTTTCTTAAAAATCTTCCTGAAAAGCTCAATATTAAGGACTCTGTAAGTTGTGCATCTTTATTTCTACCAACTCAAGCAACCATCTGGTGGTATCACTAAAGGCAAAGCCCATTTATGGGCTGGGACTGAGATATAAGACCTAGGTCACTATGGGGTAGATTTTAAAAGGGTGACAAGCCTAAGCTATGCGCATAACCCTTTTAAAACGCCCCTGCGCGCACCGAGCCTATTTTGCATAGGCTCGGCGGCGCGCGCAAGCCCCAGGACGCGCGTAAGTCCCGGGGCTTCACTAGGGGGGGCGTGTCGGGGGCGTGTCGGGTGGGCGGCACAACGTTCGGGACGTTCAGGGGGGCATGTCGGCGGGGGGTGCTGCCGGCCCGGGGGCATTTCTGGGGCGCGGCCGAGGCCTCCGGAACAGCCCCGGGGTCAGGAGATGGCGCGGTAAGGGGGGGTTTAGATAGGGCCGGGGGGGTGGGTTAGGTAGGGGAAGGGAAGGGAAGGTGTGGGGGGGTGGAAGGAAAGTTCCCTCCGAGGCCGCTCCGATTTTGGAGCGGCCTCGGAGGGAACAGGCAGCGCGCGCCAACCCCAGATTTTATAAGATACGCATGGCTACACGCGTATCTTATAAAATCCAGCGTACTTTTGTTTGCGCCTGGTGCGCGAACAAAAGTAGGCGTGCGCGCTGTTTTTTAAAATGTACCCCTATGTTTATCTGGCACGAGGATGAAAATCCTAGAATACTGCAGGGTTATCCCAGCTTTTGATCAGTTACTAAAGTTAACTGATTGGATTAGTCATCACTAGAGAGCACTTAGTAAACCATGGGACAGATATACTTATGTTGCAGAGGCAAAAACAAATTCTGAAGGTTAAGACTAGCAAAAGTTGTTGCATCTGAACTGATCTGAATCCAGCTGTCTTGCCTTGTTTGTTTGTTGCTACACTGAATCTACAATTGCAGCCTTGATTTATGTTAATTGCTCCACTATATATTTCAAAATAAAGTAAGCACCTAGGAAACAGCCAGCTATTATGCGAAAATAGGTAAAGCGTTAGGTAAAACTGCACTGTTCCAGCATTTTGGACCCTAATTGTGAAGTCCTCAGGGATAGAGCATGAATTTATATCAGCATGGCAGACCTCAAACCAAGCTGGGAAAAACACAACTACAGTTCTCTGGTATCTCTGCCATCTCTTTCATGGTCCTTTCTATGGTGAATCTGTTACGGTCCCGAGCCGTGCCCCGGGACCTGCACTTACCACGCGGCCGATCCAGCCGCAGGAACGCCTTCCCTCCAGCCTCCAAGGCCAAAGACACGGCCCTCTGCGGCGTTCCCCCTGCAAGGGAGACGCCGGCGCCGATCCACGGCTGGCCCCGCCCCCTAGGCGCGCGCATGCCAGGGCTCTCTCTTAAAGGGGCCAGCGCGGGAAAACCCGGGAACAGCCCCTGATGACATCAGACGCTGCCGGGCCATTTAAACCCGGCAGCTGCAGCAGTACCTCACCTTGCAACGAGGTTCCTCAGTTCTCTTGAGTTGTTAGTTGCTGCGGTATCTGGATCATCCTCCTGGCTTCTGATTCCTGACCTGGCTTTGTTCTAGGGATGTGAATCGGGCTTCTGACGATTGAAAATATCGTACGATATTTTCAAAATCGTCAGAAATCAGGGGCTCCCCGAAACCGATAGGAAAACCCCACAAAATTGTTCGTGGGGGTCTCTTATCATTTGGGGGAGGGCGGGAAAAAACGGCACACAAAAATAACCCCTAAACCCACCCCGACCCTTTAAAACTAATCCCTTAGCTTCCCCCCACCCCCCCGACCCCCCCAAAAACCTTTTACAGGTATCTGGTGTTCCAGCGGGGGTCCCGGGAGCGATCTCCCGCTCTCGGGCCGTCGGCTGCCACTAATAAAAATGGCACCGATGGCCTTTGCCCTTACCATTTGACAGGGTATCCCTGCCATTGGCCGGCCCCTGTCACATGGTAGGAGCACTGGATGGCCCGCGCCATTTTTAAAGATGGCGCCGGCCATCCAGTGCTCCCTCCATGTGTCATATGGTAAGGGCAAAGGCCGTAAAGAAGAAGGCAAAGGCTGGAGGCCGACAAGATTGGGAAAATAAGGTGAGAGTGATAATGGTAGAAGAGACTTAGAGGCAAGAAGTAAAGGAGAGGAACTGAGAGAGCTGCAAGAGTAGCCCCGACTGTGACTTCCATAGAGAAAGGCAGCAGCCAAGCAGGTAAGAGAGAGTATTTGATCGGAGCTGTGGACACTAGACAGCTCGCTCCTGCCTTCCGCACCGCCTCCCCCATGGTGGAAGAGAAGCATGCGCTGGACGTCTAGACATTACTCGGGGCAGCCCCTCCTATTCAGCAGCAGTCAGAGCCAAATACCCCCTAAACTGGTCATGATATTGTTTTATGGTAGAATGAGGAGAAGGCAAATAACTCCCGATATCCGGCCACTTACTAGGCTCTGTAATTCTATGAGCCTGAAGGCAAATATTTTTATTTGCATTGGCCCCTGAAAATTTCCACAAATATGTTTGTGACTAAGGTCAGATTTTTTTGGCAGAACTAAGGTCAAGCTGACCAAGTGCAAACAAAAAAAAAACAAAAAAGGTTCAGGGCTGCAAAATCTTTCATACCCAACTGAAGTGTCATTGACAGTTGAAATATATGTAGTAAATGCTCCTTAAATATTTGGGCAACATTATTTCAGTGTGCGCTGACGCTTTCATAGAAGTAAAAAAAAATAAATAAATAAAAAGATTTATAGAAACAATTAGATGAAGATTGAAGGATATGAATGAATGTTACAAGCAAACAGCTTTGCTATGAATATGTCCTATAGCCCCAGTAAAGGCTGACCTCATTAAAAGCTTCCATGTTGCTGTTCTGGTTTAGTTCTTGCTGATATGCCAAACATGGGCCCAGAAAACACAAAGTTTGTCATGTGAGCAATGAAAAGTGTCACGTACTGACAGCTTGTAAACAAGAGCATTACAGGATGTCAAGAATGGCCAAGAAGCATTAAGAGAAAGCCGAGGTGAGAGTTAAAAAAAAAAAAGCAAGGACAGGCTTTGCTTATTCTGGGTAACAATCAAGAAGGAACTTAGAATTTTTTTCCAATTATTTCAGTGTTATATTAGTTCCTCTTCTGCTTTTACCCCAAATTCAATGAAGTTACTAAATTTGCATCGTCTGGCCTCTTTTGGGTTTTATCAGATTCACCCTGCCCTCCTAATCCTCTATTTCCCACCCTACCCCATCTCCAGTGAAGTTTGTGGTCACCAGAGACAGTTCCCCTTCTTTTCTCACTGCCTCAGCCCTTTGCCATTAGCCTGAAAATGTGAATTTCATGGAGAGACGGGCTGGCAGTCCTGTGGCTTCTCATCATAGTAGCACAGTGAGGTCAATGCTGTGTGATCTGATCAAAGACTCCCAGCGGCCGAGAGTAAGCATATCCAGGCAAAGGCACAGAAAAAGAAAAAAAAAGAAGTGCAAAATAAATTCAGGAATTTAGGATCAGGAGCTTGCCTTGACCTGAGTGTTGCTGTCCTGGAGCCTCCTGCCTGACAGTACCTATTCATTCGCTCAAGGTTCGCGTAGGGGAAGGTGGCAGCTGCCATGCTGGGAATCCATGCTTTAAGGGATTCAGTCTCTGAGGGGAATTCTTCTTCCAGTCCTTGGCCAATGAGAGAAGGTAAAGTCACCCATCTGAGGAGGAGAGTTAAAATTGGGAGAAAAAAAGCATCAAGGAAGTTCACTTTTGTTTTTCATTTATCTCTAAGGAGGAGGCATTTGTAATAACTCAACTTGCATTTTTTTCCATATGAATCTGTAAGCATGCAATAAAGTGGCTTTAAAGATAATCTTGGAAGAATCAACAGTAGCTGGAAAGACATTATGAGGATAAGTTTCAATCAGACCAAGCCGGCAAACGAAGGAGTTAAGCTCTAGATCCTTTGGCGTGAGAATTGTCCCCTGCACAGCAGCTTTATATAGTTGCCTGGTTTTAATGAGGTTCTTTTATTAAGCCACTAGATCAGGGGAGGAAAATGCATGCGCATATTTTTTAGTTGCAAATATACCCAGGTAGTGTGTCCTTGAAAATTTGCAGTACAAAAATACCCAGCTATCTTGCCACTAGGCAGCTCAATGAAAATTGCCCACTGTTTCCCTATTACCAACCAAAGTTCTGATGCACTCGAAGGTGCCAGTTGCCTAGCAAAAAGGGCAGTAGTGAGGAGTTGGCTTGCACAGGCGGGAAGCAGGACGTGGTTACACCTGAAAGTCGGCTTACCTGGGCTACCGAGGGAAGAAAAAGAGCTGGCTACCTCAAAAAGGCCAAAAGGTGGTGGCATGCACAGTGCCTTCAGAAGAGCCTAGAGCAAGGGAGCGGAGAGGGACAGAAAAGGGGAAGAGAAGTGAAGGGAGGGGGAGAAGAGGGAAGAGGAATGAGGAAAGGGAAGAGGAAAAGAGAAGAGGAAGGGGAGAGAGACAAAAGGCTAAAGGAAGGGAGGAAGAAAGAGAAGAGAAGGAAAAGCAATAGGAGGGGGTGAGAGAGAAGGGACAGGGAGATGAGGTGAAGCAGAGAGGGAGAGAAGGGGCAGGCAAAGAAAAAGGGAGAAAGAAAAGGTGGGGGAGTCAGAGGGGGATGAAAGGAAGAGCGAGGACAGGAAAACAAGGAGAGGAGGGAAGAGAGAAGGCAGGGGTGGGAGGAGAGGAGAAGGTGCAAGGAGTGAGGAGAGGGGGAGAAAGGACAGGAGCAGATGGAGACTGAAAGAGAGGGAGAGAAGGGGCAGGGATGCAAGGGGAGGGGAGGAAGAGAAGTCCAAGGGAAAGAGTATTTTAGGTAAAATTGTGAATGCAACTACAAGCAATAGTTGGTGGCCATACTCTGAGGTCACCAAACTATTTGTTGCAAGAACATCTGCTATAAACTGGGTGACTACATGTGACAATGTTCTTCACTGCATGGCTCGCGAGCTAGTGAAGGCTCAGTCCTAAGTGCAACCCCTGCTCACAATTGCATGAATTGTTTTTTAAATTAGAAGTGGCATCGTTAACCCAAGTGGACAAAATCAAAGGATCATATTGGCCTGCTCGGGTTGAAAGAAGGAAAGGAGGGTGGCATAACTGGCTGGTGCGGTGGGGAAAAAAAAGGTGAAGACCAAGGGAGAAAGAGGCAGAGGCGGCGCAGCAGCAGCATCGTGGGCCTGCAGCCCTGCATGGGAAGGGAGGAGGAAGATTTTATCAGCCCAGCTCCAGCCTCGTCGGATCCGTGAGAGGAGGAGAACTGCTGCCTGCAGTCAACCACTAGTGGGGGACAAGCTGCAGGGGTTAAAGGAGAAAGCGAGAGAGAGACTATTGAGGGCACGGTGGGGGCTGAGAGAGAGAGAAAGAGGATGTTGGGACAGGGTGTGAGACTGAAAAAGAAAAGCACTGTTAGGGACAGGCTGGATCAGTGGGAGTTGAGAGGGAGAATAGTGGGACAGGGTGGGAAGGTTTGAGAGAGAGAGAGAGACTGATGAGGATGGGGGTTTGTGAAGGAGAATGGTGAGTCCGGGTAGGGGGTTGAGAAAGAAAGACTGATCAGGATAGGGGTGGAGGCTTGAGAGAAAGAGAATGGTGGGACAGCCTGGGGGGATTGAGAGAGACACACGCACACACTGGTGGGGACCCACGGCTCAGTGGCTGGGTCATTGCCTCATGCTGGTCAGCAGTCTTATTAGCTCTCACATTGAAAATATTGAAGAGCACTTATATACGGTGATTTGTAGGGTGTTCCCTGATGCTCTTATCTCTTAGAAAAATGCATGTGAGGTGTTTGATTCTTCAAGAAGTCTCAGGAGCCTGCTCTCACACACACACACTGATGTTTATAACAAGCTGCAAAAAAACCAGAGAACTGCATTCAACCCTCCTTCCACTATTAGTTCTGGATAAAGAGGAGGTGGTGGTGGTGGTTCATTCCCAAATAAGGGTGAAGCAGAGGTGGAGTTTGGAGGGAATATGGGGGGCAGTGCTCCCCCTCCCCCTTGTCAGTATGTCCGCCCTGACCCCTGCCCCTCCCCCCCAAAAAAACTAAGCAAACAAACTATACCTATGGGAGGGATTCTTCACTTCTAAGACCAGAGGGCACATACAGTATGCTGAGACCCACAAAGCTCACACAAAAATTGTGTTTCAATAAAGTCTTTACTGCAAATAAACTTCTTCAACATTAATGTTCCCAAGATGAAGAATCTGTAGACTCCTGTAGAGACCTCTTGGTTCTCTATCAGTTCAGACTGGACAAATTTTTGGTTTGCGGATGGTAGAATGGGTGGTGAGCTCCCCCATGTGGGTGATGGGAAATGGTGATTTCCTCTGATTATTTATTTATTTATTTATTTATTTATTTATTTATTTTCTATACCGACATTCATGACAAGTCATATCACATCGGTTTACATCGAAAAATGTTGACCTTCCCAGGAGCAGCAGGCCATGGCAGTCCCTTGTTTTTTGGCTTATTCATTCATTCTTATTGACCTCTCAGGAAAAATCTGGTTGATGTGGTGTTGTACAACAATCCAAGTAATCACATTCATTAAAATCAGGATACAAGCAGATCTACGTTCAAAAAAATAACATAAAAACAAAAAAAATCATATAATCAAAATAAAACACCATTAATAAAATACATTAAAAGGTCTAAAAACTATATTTTGAACTATCATGGAAAGAGCCACATTTTCACCTTTTTTCCAGAAGAGCAAATAATTTAACTCCATCTGTAACTCTTTTGGTGCTGAATTCCAAAGCTCGGGTCCCACAACAGAAAAGATATGCTTTCTAATTGCACTTCTTGACACCTCCTTTACTGTTGGAATTCTAAATAAAAGTTCTCACACTGAACAAAGGCATCTCCTTAGTGTATAAAGCTCTACCAACTGTTGTAAATACTTCACCCCCTGGGGTCTCAAGAACTGTGGCCTGGGTGGAAGATGGAGTCAGAGAACTTTCCTTTCATTAAAGACCCAAGGAAACCCTTGGGTTTTAGGGGGGCTTTTTTTGAGAGGGGAGTTAATCCTCCACCCTCCCTATCTGCTATATTTGAGTTTTTACCATTATGTTTTATGTTTACTGAGTCTCCCATTAATTAGGGGCTCAGGTTTGTGTTAGCTTGACATCCAAAGGAAAAGTCCTCTTCCCTGAGAAGGAACATGGGATCATCTGCATCCTTGAGGAGGGATAACTTATTGTTGTCTAAAGGGAGAAGGAGTTAGAAGACATCATGGACTCCCACAATGGGTTCATTTCCATCTACAGGAGATACTTAGGAGAAGAGAAAGTTCATAAGTATCCCTTAGGAAGAAAGAGTTGACAGAAGAACTACTGGAGAGGTAGGCAATATGCGATTGGTTATTTAGAAACATCTACATTGGACTATAAATTTGAATTTCCACTACATGGGAAGAAAGTCAAAATTTGTCCTAAACCATGAAAGAAGGCAAAATGATTAAATCATGGAATGAGAAAATTTGGCTATTGAAATTCCAACAAAAAGTTAAAGCCTGTAGAGAAGTCACAAATTTATTGAGATAGGGTAAACTCATTGTCCAACCTGTATAGATCAGATATAAAGAGCCTCACCATCATAGCCCTATACCTCAGTAAAGGTTATATTGGAGACCACATCAACTTCTAGTGTGCTTCTTACCATAGTTGAAATTCAGAATATAACAGTGCTGTTAAGAATATAAGAATATAAGATATGCCATACTGGGTCAGACCAAGTATCCTGTCTCCAACAGTGGCCAAGTACCTCACTCATCGTACCTCTTTCCAGATTATTTATAAATGTATTAAAAAGCACTGGTCCAAGAACAGATCCCTGAGGCACTCCACTTTTTACCTTTTTCCACTGTGAAAACAAACCATTTAATCTTACTCATTATTTCCTGTCTTTTAACCAGTTTGTAATCCACAAAAGGGACATCTCCTCATATCCCATGACTATTTAGTTTTCTTAGAAGCTTCTCATGAGGTACTTTGTCAAACCCCTTCTGAAAATCCAAATACCCCACCTTTATCCACATGATTATTTACCCCTTCAAAAAAATGTATCAGATTTGTGAGGCAGGACTTCCCTTGGGTAAATCCATGCTGGCTGTGTCCCATTAAATCATGTCTACCTATATGTTTTGTGATTTTATTCTTTATAATAGTTTCCACGCACTCGTCGTTCCCAAGCGGCGGGTCCAAAAGGGCTATTGAGTGGCCAGAGGGCTACTCTTGTGACCAGCATTGCGTTGCTGGATCACACTGGTGTGTTTAGGTCCAGCGGAGGGCTGACCCTGCCTTGTTCCTGCTTTGAAGTTCCTTGCCTTAGTTCTAGTCCTGCTTGTTTCTGCTCTGCCCATGCTTGCATGCTCTCACCTCCCACGGTGTGCCTTGGGGCTCCTCTCTGAGTCATGCCGAGGTCCAGGGGCTCACGCTCTCCCATGAGCTAGCGACTGCGCTTCTGCGCTCTCAACACCAGCCTTAGACCGCGCATCAGGACCCTCAGGCCTCGCAGTCGCAACAGTAGCAGTGAATCCCACTGATGAAAGTTAAAGGAATTCTTTCTTTCCTCATCAGATACTCTTGAACCTGAAAATTCTGTTCCTCCAAAGTTCTCACACTGCATCTCTGCAGGCAAAACTCTACTTCTATTTAATACCTTTTTTGCACAGTTCCTCTCCTGCCACTACGTAGCGTTATATTGTGCTGGCACTTGGCTATATTGACTGGGCAAGTAAAGCCCCTCCCATGTCCGCATTATGTAGTGGGGTACTGGTGGTTTGTTCCCGAGCAGCTTCACTTCTAGGCTCTTCAGATGTGCTGGTTTGAATTCAGGAAAAAAAAAGTAAAGTCTCCATACTCCAAACGGTGTTCCAACAAAAATCTTTATTGTAACAAAGCGTCTTCCACGTAAATGATTTGACGGACAGTGTTTACTGGGCGAAGAATCACTTGTCGCCTTTTACACATGCATAGGCGAGCGGTGGAAGACCAGACCATCAATAACAAAGCAGTCATCCCACACTTCAGACAGACTGGACCTCCTTGCTTCACGATGGCAGGCTCTCCTCCTGCCTAGGCTTTTAGGAGTTCCTACATCTTTTAGGACAGGGGCTTCCAACCTGGGATCCATGAGACCATTGCAGGGGGATCCGCCGGAAGGGAGACCACCAAAGAAAAAGAACAGGCTCACCTCACTTCTGAAGAGCTCTGATCTGAGGGTACTGCCGCCTGATCCTACGTTGAGAAGAGGAGAGGAAGATTTCTGCCTCGAAGAGCCCAAACTGGTGCAGTGAGGAGGCAATGGAAGAGTGTGACTGATCACCACCACTGGGAGCCTGAAGATGTGCTGAGGAGAGGATGCGCGCCACCACCAGTACCTTCAACAGCCGCTGCTCCACACCACCTGATGAGGTGGCAAGAGGCTGATGAACCTGAGGAGCATTTCTGGCAACTGCTGCATATGCTCTGGCTACCCTAGTGGCCTGGCAGGGAGGGAGGGAGGAAAGCTGTCCAGAGTAGTATGGCCATGGGGAGAATGACGAAATAGGGTAAGAGAGAAGGTACCCATGTGGGAGGGGGGGCCAGCACTTGGGAAGGAGTGCAGAAGGTGCCACAGGGAAGAGAGGGCATGAAGGAGAGCACTCAGAAAGAGGTCACCAGGGCAGGAGGGAAAGCACTTGGGAATGTTCCATTGCAGAGGCTGGGGGGGGAGGGGGGGGATGCAGCACTCAGAAAAGGGCTGTGGAGGAAGGGCACGAGGGAGGAAAGCATGCATGATGCAAACACTCAGGAAAAGGCATCGAGGGGGAGAAGGGCAGGAGAGACTACACTTGAAAAGGGACCATGTAAGAAAAGAATGAGGGAAGAACCAGGCTGCCCCCCTTGGGAAGGAACCACAGGGGGGCAGCACTCAGGAAACAGTCATGTGGAAAGGGAAGGAGGGAGGAAGGACTGCAGATGGGAGAGTACTCGGGAAATGGCCATGAGGGAGATGATCATACAGGAATGGCTCATGGGAGGAAGGCAGGAGGGAGAGAACCAGAGAAGGGGTTGCTTGGGGGGAGAGGGCAGAAGGGAAAGCACTTAGGAAGGAACCTTGAGTGTAGAAAAGAAGGGCAGGAGGAAAGGCTTTTGGGAAGGGGCCATGGTGGGCGGAGGAGGGACCAGGGTGATGATTAACACTCATGAAGGGGCTGTGGGAAGAGAACATGAAGGAAAGCAGTTTATATCAGTAAAAATTATTGATTTATTGTTACATTTTTTATACATTACTAATGATTCTGGAGTGCATAATAACATTTATTACATCAGTCACTTTTCCATATGTAAGGGTCCCCTGAAATATTTGGATGTTGAAAAGGGGGTCTATGCTCCCAAGAAGATCGAGAACCCCTGATTTAGGATACTCCTTGTACCCAAAGTCCTGTGTAGCTGCACTGCTTCTCTGCAAAGCTTTCTCCTCTGCTTTCCCTTCTGTAAGTACCGTGTTGTCGCAGGCTCCTCTCCTCCTAACTCTGACATACCTCACTGGCACCTTGTTACACTGGCTGGACAAGTCAGTCTGCAACTCCCTGGCCCTGAAGAATCACAACAGACTTCTGGGTGGGTCCCAGATTCCTTCTGGACAACCCAAACTGCAGTTCTCCTGATCCAAGGGTAGGTTTCTTTCCTTCACTGGAAACCTTGGTGCAAGACCAGTCTTTCAGTTCTTGGGGAAGATCTCACTCCTACAGAACATTGAGCTAGACATTAATTAATAGGACACAGCCAGCATGGATTTACCCAAGGAAAGTCTTGCATCACAAATCTATATTTTTTTGAATGGGTTAATAAACATGTGGATAAAGGTGAACCGGTAGATGCAGTGTACTTGAATTTTCAGAAGGCATTTGACAAAGTCCCTCATGAGAGGCTTCTAAAAAACTAAAAAGTCATGGGATAGGAGGTGATGTCCTTTCATGGATTACAAACTGGTTAAAAGACAGGAAAACAGAGAGTAGGATTAAATGGTCAATTTTCTGAATGAAAAAAGGTAAAAACAGTGGAGTGCCCCAGGGATATGTTCTTGTACCAGTGCTTTTCAATCTACCTTATAAATGGCCTGTGACCGACGGCCCGCAAATGCGCAGTAGAGCGCAGCTCTACTGCGCATGTGCGGGCAAGGACGTCGATCAGGAAAAAAAAAATGGCGGTGGGGCCGCAGGAGCGGGAGGAGAAGCAGCGGCGCCGCGCGCGCGCGGTGCCGCTGCTTCTCCTCCCCAGATCTGCCGGCAGATCTCGGGGGGGGGGGAGGGTGTCACTCCCGCGCCCCCCGAGATCTGCCGGCAGGAGCGGGAGGAGAAGCAGCGGCGCCGCGCGCGCGCGGTGCCGCTACTTCTCCTCCCCAGATCTGCCGGCAGATCTCGGGGGGGGGGGGTGTCACTCCCGCGCCCCCCCCCCCCCGAGATCTGCCGGCAGGAGCGGGAGGAGAAGTAGCGGCACCGCGCGCGCGCGGTGCCGCTACTTCTCCTCCCCAGATCTGCCGGCAGATCTCGCGGGGGTCACTGCCGCGCGGCGGGAGTGACACCCCCCCCGAGATCTGCCGGCAGGAGCGGGAGGAGTCAATGGAGCCGGGTGAGGGTTGCGGGAAGTCGCGCTTACGGCGCCGGGAGGAAATGGAGGTGGGTGAAGGGAGGGACTGAGTGGGAGGGAGGGAGAGGGGGACTGAGTGGGAGGGAGTGAGGGAGAGGGGGGACTGAGTGGGAGGGAGTGAGGGAGAGGGGGGGTGAGAGACAGAGGGATGTAGCCCGTTTTAACGGGCTTTACGGCTTGTATATTTATAAATGATCTGGAAAGGGATTCGACGAGTGAGGTGATCAAATTTGCTAATGACACAAAATTATGCAGAGTAATTAAATCACATATGAATTGTGATAAATTGCAGGAGGACCATCCAAATGGCAGATGAAATTTCATGTGGACAAGTGCAAAGTGATGCATATAGGGAAAAATAACCCATGCTGTAGTTGCACAATGTAAGGTTCCATATTAGGAGCTACCACCCAGGAAAAAGATCTAGGCATCATAGTGGATAATACTTTGAAATCGTCGACTCAGTGTGCTGCAGCGGTCACAAAATCAAATAGAATGTTAGGAATTATTAGGAAGGGAATGGTGAATGAAATGGAGAATCTCATAATGCCTCTGTATTGCTCCATGGTGAGACAACACCTTAAATACTGTGTACAATTCTGGTCGCTGTATCTTAAAAAATATATAGTTGCACTGGAGAACATATAGCGAAGAGCGACCAAATTGATAAAGGGGAGGGAATGACTCCCCTATGAGGAAAAACTAAAGAGGTTAGGGCTGTTCAGCTTGAAGAAGAGATGACTGAGGGAGAATATGATAGAGGTTTATAAAATCATGAGATGACTAGAATCGGTAAATGTGATTCAGTTATTTACTCTTTCAGAAAATAGAAAGACTAGGGGGCCCTCCATGAAGTTAGCAAGTAGCATATTTAAAACAAATCAGAGAAAATTCTTTTTCACTCAATGCACAATTAAGCTCTGGAATTCATTGCCGGAGGAAGTGGTTGGGACAGTTAGTGTACCTGGATTTAAAAAAGGTTTGGATAACTTCCTGGAGGAGAAGTCCATAAACTGCTACTAATCAAGTTGACTTAGAGGTAGATTTTTAAACATGTGTGCAGGTGTCCATGGATGCACTGATTTTACACTGATGTGTGCAAGGAACTTTTCTTGAGGGGCATGGTGATGTGATAGGGCCTTAACTCCCTATCTACCCTGCCTGCCTTTTTCCCCTCTGTTTTTGTTTAGATTTTTTTTATATTTCCCTTCAAAGTGGATTCAGGAACTATAGGTACCTGATATAATAGAAGGTAAAGTGGGACTATGAACCCTGGTCTCCTGGTTCATAGCCTGCTGCTCTAATCACTAGGCTACGCCTCTATGTCCCCTGAGCAGTAGTAAGTAGCACACACCGGCCTAATAGTGCTGTCCTGGCCGGCCCCTCCTTGCCCAGAGCCCGCCCCCAGCCCTCCCCTTTTTGCACAGCTGGCTCTTTTGTGCGTACCACAATTCTGGTCGCCGCATCTCAAAAAAGATATAGTTGTGATGGAGAAGGTACAGAGAAGGGCAACCAAAATGATAAAGGGGATGGAACAGCTTCCCTATGAGGAAAGGCTGAAGAGGTTAGGGCTGTTCAGCTTGGAGAAGAGACGGCTGAGGGGGGATATGACAGAGGTCTTTAAGATCATGAGAGGTCTTGAACGAGTAGATGTGACTCGGTTATTTTCACTTTCGAATAATAGAAGGACTAGGGGGCATTCCATGAAGTTAGCAAGTAGCACATTTAAGACTAATCGGAGAAAATTCTTTTTCACTCAATGCACAATAAAGCTCTGGAATTTGTTGCCAGAGGATGTGGTTAGTGCAGTTAGTGTAGCTGGGTTCAAAAAAGGTTTGGATAAGTTCTTGGAGGAGAAGTCCATTAACGGCTATTAATCAAGTTGACTTAGGGAATAGCCACTGCTATTAATTGCATCAGTAGCATGGGATCTTCTTAGTGTTTGGATAATTGCCAGGTCCTTGTGTCCTGGATTGGCCACTGTTGGAAACAGGATGCTGGGCTTGATGGACCCTTGATCTGACCCAGCATGGCAATTTCTTATGTTCTTAAGATACGCATGGCTGCGGGTGTTCTAAAATGCTGCAGTGTGCGTGCCGCCCGGCCACGCACGCATCTCGCAGTTTTTACGCGCTGGCGAATGAAAATTTACTTGTTAGAGAATAGCCACTGCTATTAATGGCAGCATTAGCATGGGATCTAATCAATGTTTGGGTACTTTTCTGGTACTTGTAACGGCTGCTGTTGGAAACAGTATGGCAACTTCTTATGTTCTTACTTTTGTCCTCAATGTTAGGACTCTAATTAGTGCTATAAAAATGGAAAACCAGTGCTTAGCTTTCATTCCTTTACTCCTTGGTCAGAGGGAGAAAGCTTGCAGGCCTCTGCCGTGGGGTGTGCAGCTGCTTCCTGCCTCTTGCTCCACTGAACTCTTTAGAAGACTAACGCTCTTCTAATCCCCTCACGTTAGGTCACACACCGAAAGGGAACGGAGCACCAAGTGCCAGCAGATCCTGGAAACCTAAAGGACAGTGGAAAATAATTAGCAGATGTGCAAATCTCTGATCTGATGAGCTCGACATCCGTAAGTGTACAGTGTGTGACAGATCACAGGAAATAGAAAGAAGTCAGTATGGTGTTCAGGAGAAAGCTGTTAAATCAGACCCTATTAATTCAGACTTTGCCTTCGGCTTCTCAAGGGGATTTCTCCCATTCTACAGCTATGGGGAAAAGTATAGTAAAAGTATAGTAAATCAAGCCCCTTAAGTTTTGTGCAAGATGTGAAATAGGAAAGAATTGTTCAGGTGTTAGTTTTTAGTATATTGATACATACTTGTACTAGAAAAAGTCCTCATGACTGTGCCTGGCAGTACAAGTAAGGTGGTAAGTAACTGAGATCTGTGTTAGCAATAAACACTATCCTGTCTTAGGAAAAAAAAAAAACCCAACCTATGCACTCTATGACTTTGCTGTGTTTGCTATTTATTGTCGTAATTATTCTTGGCTTCACTCAAAGAAAAAAGCGCCTTCCACATCAAATCTTGTCAACGTATTTCTCTAGTTCTGAATTTTCAGGGTAATCAAAATATGCTTGTTAGCACGGTTCTTATATAAACTGCATAGAAATATATCTTATGACTATTCGTTGTGGAGGGTCTGAAAAGCAGATCTTCTAGGGGGCCTCAAAGACCAGCACTGGGCTCGAATCTCTTTTTTTTTTCTGTGCAGATAGCTGCTCGTCACCCTTATCATCTGGAACAACCTCTGCACTTGGGCTTGTCCAGATCTGCAGGCACTAAATATCACAATCAGTCCTGGAGTCCCAGCCTTTTCAGGCAGTTTTGGGGGACTCTGAACCTCAGCAGAGGACTGACCTACCGTTAGACCTATTGATATGGACCATACCAATAGTCATGGAAATGGGTTAGCATTTTATCAACCTATACAGAAATACCAGGTCCCTGGGACAATTATAATCACCACAGATAAAACTGAAATGTTAAACTGTAATATAAATGGATTCTTTCAGTTTGTGATACCATTTATGTGCCAGTATAAACATTATGAAAAAGGTTGTGCATGAGCATTTGAGATTGCAATGGTTCTTCATTTATCTGTGATTCTTAGATAGTTGTAGATCATTAATACTTTGGGAATGACATTTCTTATTTTGTATGTATCGTTCTGGTATTGGGCTTCCTTTCAGGGCCGGCGGGAGATTTGGCGGACTAGGCGGCTGCTTAGGGAAGTGGGCAGGATGCCGTAGTCAGACGTAAGGGCAGCATTTTTTTAAAGCAGTGAATGAGAGGGGAGAGGCGTGGAGCTGGGAAAGGCCATGGTTGTTGGAGGCATGGACCTTGAGACCGAGGGATGAGTTGACGCTGCCTGAAGGGAGACCCCTCAGGTCCCTCCCGTCAGTAGGCGAGGCCGGACGGGAAGCAGAGGCCAGTTGGAGTTTCGCCAATACCTGCCTGCGTTCCCCGCAGTTTGAGCCCTTGGGTACCGGAGCCGGCTGGTCGTAGGTGGGCCTTTGCGTGGATGATCCCGTGGAGGAAAGCCCAACAGGTCTGATCCAAAGTGCTGGTCAGGACAGGCAGAGAAATTCGCAGTCAAAGTACAGGCCAGAGAGCTGGACAGGCGACGATACTCATAGTCAAGGTTCAGGCCAGAGGTCAGGGCAGGCGGTGAAATTCATAGTCAGGATTCAAACCAGAGGTCAGAAGCCGGAAAGTCCGTCCAAAGGGAAGGTGAGCAGGAGAACGGGAGCAGGGCAGAAGAAGGTCCGGAGGGCAAGGAGGCTGGGTGCAGAAACACTGGGAATAGGAACGCTGGAAACAGGAATACCAGAAAAAGGAACACTGGAAACAGAACGCCACTCGAGAGAGCAAGGGACCTGCTGCCAAGGCAAGCTCTGAGTGTCAGAGCTTGCCTTAAATAGGAGGAGCTGGACACATCATCAGGAGGAGCCATGGGAGGATTTCCCGCTGCGGGTCCTTTAAATTTGAGGAGATGCTCTGTGTGCATGCCTAGGAGGGCGCTCAGCCCGAAGCGAAGGCAGCAGCAGCAGCGTCTTGGAGGGAGCCGCGTGTGGCATGTCGGTAAAGCAGAGGCTTTTCGGCCCCGAAGGACCTGAGGCAGCGGCGGGGGAGTTAGAAGACTGCCACAAGTTGAGAGGATGGAGATGACAGGGCGCCACCACCAGGGAGCCCAAGAGTGCTAGGCCCAGCCAGCATCAGGAGGAGAGGGCGACCAACCGCGGGCTCCTGCAGTTGGTGATTGCAACAACAGTGTGTGAATGGAGCTTTGGAGGTTTGTGGTATGTGATCTGCTGGGTTCGGGTTGGTGCGGGAGGAGAGCAGGAGAGAGATCACATGATGCCATTGCATCATCGCCATCTAGCGTGGCGGCACACCCTTGCACCAGCACTGCTTCCTTTCTTTCTGGCTATTTAAGTTGCAAAATCATGTGGCAAATTGTAGCATCTTCCAATCTGTGGTGTAGCGGTCCAGCAGCCATATTGATCTTATAAAGAACTGGATTATTTGCAGGCTGTGAACTTCTACTAGCGTAACACCTCTCCAACTCAGTCCAATCTCTCAAAGGGGATCATTCTCACAAACTAAATTATTGAATCCTCCTATTCATTATAGGGTGGATTTTCAAAGGGTTACGCGCGTAAGTTACGCATAACCCCGAGAATCCGCTCCTGCACGCGCCGAGCCTATTTTGCATAAGCCCGGCAACGCACACAAGCCCCTGGATGCACGTATGTCCCGGGGCTTGGAAAGGGGGCAGGATGGGGCAAGGGTGGGGCTGGAGCCTCCAGGCACAGCGGACATTTGCTGCTGTGCCCGGGATCGCGGGCTGGCCGTTGGCCAGCACACGCAACCTACCTCTGTCCGGAGGCAGGCACAACTTCGTCAACAAAGGTCAGGGGGGGTTTAGATAGGGCTGGGGGGCGGGTTAGGTAAGGGAAGGGAGGGGAAGGTGGGGGGAGCGGAAGGAAAGTTCTCTCCGAGGCCGCTCCGATTTCGGAGCGGCCTCGGAGGGAACAGAGAAAGCCATCGGGGCTCCCCTAGGGCTCGGAGCACACAAGGTGCACAAGTGGGCACCCCCTTGCACGCACCGACCCCGGATTTTATAACTCCGGGTTGCGTGCACAAATCTACACCCGCGCGTAGGTTTAAAAATCTGGCCCTATGTTTTTCTTCAACTCCCCACACAGTTATATATATTTTTTTTTCTTCTTCTTGCTAATGTAGCTTACTTGCTCTTTTTTTGGCTCTTTTTTGTCCTTTGCCACATACTTTACAATGACTGTAGTCTTTTGCTTAGGACCTTCATACTAAGGGCCTCTCATATCGCAAGTAGCTCATTATGTAAACAATGTTGCTATGCCCAATTATATATAATCACTGGTCCTTATCACTTTATATCCATCAATTTTTTTAATTCTTTTCACTTGCTGTTGTGAATACTGGGCTAGTGGACCCTTGGGCCGGCCTACAGGAGACTTGGGAAGAACTTCAGTGGTCTCGACTGAACAGGCCGGGAGGCAGACTTCTGGCGGGCAGGTAGAAGCGGTTTCACCCTGGAAGCTGGTACTCCCCCGGGAGGAGCCCTTGGGAGTCCAGCCACTGGGGCTTAGGAGATTCACCCTAGAAGTCGGAGCCCCCCCCCGGGAGGAGCCCGTAGGGGCCCGACCGCTGGGACTTAGGCGAGGTGATCGATGGAGAAGAAGCAGGCGAATATCAGGCTTGGCTGAGGCAGGCAGGAACGTAGACAGGCTGGAACCCGGCTAGGGCTGTAGACAGGCAGGCTTGAGCTGGCTGGCAGGACCCCGGCTCGAGCTGTAGGCAGGCAGACAGACAGGAACCGGCAGGCAGGCAGGCAGGAACGGAGGAGCCAAGACGCTGGCAGACTCCGGGGCTCGGAGCAATGGGAGACCGAAGGAACCCAGTTGCAAGGCACTGATCGGGTGTCCGCGGTGGCCCTAAGTAGACTGCGGCATCTGACGTCAGACTTGGGGCGGAGCCACTCTCCGGCGGAAGACTGTCTAGAAAAGTGCAGGGCGTTCGCACGCGCAAGAACCCTCGAGGTAAGGACCGGGACGTGAGCTTCATGGACTGAACCGCAACACTTGCAAATAAAACTACAATAACTTCTATGTCAAAACACTAAGTTTCATACCTAAAAAAATGTTGGGAGCGCATTCACATGTATAATTATTTGGCATAAAAAAATAACATTTATCTTGAGTGTCACATCCACAAAGTGAATTTTATTGATCTTGTACTGAAATCCATTGTCAAATACGGTCCTTGTTTCAAAAATCAATGCTTCCTACTTCAGGGGATCTGATAACATGTTACTCATTTCTCATACAACTAGTTTTATTACATCCCAATACTTCCTATGCTATCATCTGAAGATCTCATGACCTGGCATCTTCCAGTGTTTGTGTGAATGGCTCACATAGCAACTTTGTTTGCATAATGAGCTATTTGCGATGCGAGAGGCCCTTAGTATGAAGGTCCCAAACAAAAGAGTACAGTCATTGTAAAGTATGTGGCAAGGGGCAAAAAAGAACAAGAAGAAGAAAAAATATATATATTCAGTATATAACTGTGTGGAGAGTTTCACTTGTTGGTATTCATTAATTTCTCCCTTCATCAATCATAAGTTGGCCAACTTCCAAATGTGAAGATTGCGAACACTTATTTTATTTATTTTATTTAGATTTTTTCTATACCGGCATTCGTGAAAATGTCACATCAAGCCGGTTTACAATAAACAATGGGGTGATAACCGGAACAGAGAACGAGATAATATGTACTAAACATACTATAGATGCAGTTACAATAAAACAAGGAGTTGTACAACTAGGAGCAAGAAGAAGAAAAGATAGTAACTTTAATATAGTATATTAACCTTTTTTTTTTTTTTACTCCACACTTGAATGTGTGGAGTAAAATTTTCACCTTTGTCTTTCCACATAACTATTTATTTAAAAAAAACTTTTTATTACTTTGCTTATTACTACAAAATCTTGCACAAAGCAAGGTACAACCAAATAATCCCAAATATAATACCAATATCCTATTAGAATAGTCAGGAAAATTACAATTACTTAATAACTTCCACCCCCAACATTAGCAAAACCTTTTTTTTTTTTTTTTTACCATATATCACACCCCTTTACCCACCACTGCCATCCCAGGCCCGGTGCAAGCATATTAGATGCCCTAGGCCAGAGCCTCCCAAAGTTTAGCCAATGTGACCCCATTTTAACACTTGAAATTTTATATAACCCAAGAGGACGACCAAAAATCAACAGGGGTGCATACACTTCCAACAGTCACTCCACTCTCACCTTCCCCACACTCCAGCTGATCTCCTCTCTCAACCTCCATCCCATCCAGAGGACCTCTTCTCTCACTACCCCTCCTGCTAATCCCCTCTTATATCCTATACACCTATTTTCCCAGACCCTTCCCTCTCACAGCCCTCCAGCCCTTTCTCATCTTCCTAGCTAATCCTCTCTTATCTCCATGCCATTTTTATAACCCCCAATTGATCCTCTTTTTTTATTTTATTTAGATTTTTATATTCCACTTTTCACACTTTTTTCTCATCCCTTCCTCTCACCCAATCCTCCACCCTCTCTTGCTCACTTCCCAGCCTCACCTCCAACCCTTTTTTCACATTCCTCTAGTTGAATCCCTCTCACCCAAGATCCCCCATTTGATCTTCTGTCAAACCTCCCTCACCCTCCACAGCCATTTCCTCTCCAAGTGATCCAACCCTCAAACCCCTCCTGCATCTGATCCCTTGCTTCAAACAGTCCCTTCTCCAAACATTTCCTTGGTCAGGATCAGCAACATTTTCCTTTTGACCGTGGCCCAAAGGTGGATTCCAACTGTTGGGAAGAGAGAGCAGGCTGCTGACGGGGGCAACATTTTTCTTCTTGGATAGGTTCAGTGCTGGGTGAGGAGAGAGGAGCAATGGCAATCGCCATTGGCCTGCGCACACTCAGCACATCCTTCCCTTCATGGCTGCCCAAACCCAACTGTGATCTGCAAGCATCAGCAATATTAGTAATGAAAGTCAGCATAGGGTCTGTGAGCCAGTGCAAGATCATTGGCCCCATGGCAGCCCGAATCCCTTCTTGTTTAGGGCTTCCTGTTCCACAGAAACTCATGCAAGGGCAGGGCCGCTGCAAGGCCTGCCCTTGCAGCGGCCCTGCGAGCCTTGCTGGCTCGCAGGGCCTACACAGACTTCCACCATTAATGCTGCTGCTGGTACCTGAAAGCTATGCGCTGCCCTTTGAGGCACTTGTGACCCCAGCTGAACATTGCGAGACCCCATTTGGGGTCCCAAGCCACAGTTTGGGAAGCCCTGCCCTAGGCAAAGCTTACAGCCTGTGTGACCCCCTTCCTCCCAGCCCTCCACAAACACACACAATTAAACAATTATGCAGTTATTGTAACAGATTTTACATGGAAAAGGACATTCAAAGTACAGTCTTCCGAGCTAAACATATCACTCACAACATGACTATTATATTTCCATGCACTGCTGTGGTGCCAACCAGAAAACCCTATATAAAAGTCACCTGGAATCCATATGGTAATAGGCCTATTATAACGTGTGTTGGGTGTGGACCTGGCCACCAGAAAGTCATAAGTAAACTGAATTATAATTACAATGTGGTACATCTCCCAAACCAAAATCACACTAACAGCTAGCACTCAAATAATAAAAACCCTACCTAAGAAAAGGCAACACTGCAAATATTATGCCGGCCCTAAAACACCAATACACCTATTAAGAGAGCAGAACAAGCCAAGCTGCTATAGATCTGTACACAGAAAGTACATGCCCTGCACATTACCTTACCTAGGTCATACACGCAGACATACTGTAGACAACTCTCACCAAATTCAGAATAAAGAAACCATAAAATATAAATAGAAACGTGCAGAGAAAACTGAACTGGAAACTACAACAAGCCAGACTGTTTATAGTGCAAAAATGGAAAAAACAAACATCTTCATTCCTCATAAAACATCAACCAATAAAATCAAGAAATATAAAAATTGTAATTGAGAAACCACACAAATAAAAGAATACATATTTCAAAACAGTTGACAAATTGACTAACATCAAATAATAAATAACTCATAATGAACTTTTTAAGATTTACCAAACACCAATAAAATATGTCAAAACAGCAGTCATATCAAATAAAGTCCAATAGTTAAAACAAATAGGAGAACTTTTGATTTCCAGTCACCCTGAGATTGTCATGGATTAATGGGGGAAAGAGAGGGTGTACATTTTATCCCCTCTCTCTCATATACACTAATTCTCTAATATAAATATTTTCTCTCTCACACACATATTGACTCTTTCTCATGCACACTCCTCCTTTTCTCACACACACAAACACACAGGCTGTTCTCAGTCACTGGCTCTCTCCCTACTCCCTCACCACACACACACACATACTCCTCCCCACCCCACCTCTCACACATACACACACACATACACACAAGCTCTTTCACACTTACTGGCTTTCTCTCCCTCACACACACACAAACACACACACAGGCTGCTCTCCCCCCCACACACACACACACTTCACTCAACAGGCTCTGTCAAACTCCAGGACTGCTCTGGTTGAGCATGCTGGCAGCCTCCTTGGGCCCTTTCTGTTGAGTTGGAGGTGGATTCTTGGGCTGAGGTGGGGTTGAAGCAACCCATAGGCAAGAACCTACAGGTCCCCACCATCAGCAGGTGGAGTGGGCTGATGCAATGAGTACTCAGTAACCTAGAACAGGAGACCAAGGAGACCTGTTGCAAAGGCAACACTATAGTGCGAGACCTGAGCATTTATGTGCTGAGGGATCTGACGTCAGCATCCGGGTCAGCAGCCAGGTTCCCACTGCGGGCCCTTTAAAAGGTTCACTGATGGACGCGCGTGCCTAGGGAGGGGCACGTCGCTGCCGGTGGCGTCTCTCCACGAATCCGCGGTGAGGCCCAATGGATGGAGGCATCTTGGCTGGAAGTCCTGGGAAGTAGAGCAGGGCCGGAGGCACTGGTGGAAGTCCAAGGTCGGGGCTGGCAGCCCACTGCCGCTAGCAACGGAGCGCTGGAGCCTGAAGAACTGAGTAGAGAGGTGAGAGGGCCACACCGCGAGGCTGCTGCGGGCTGCGAGCATAACACTTTGTTCCTGCTGCAGGCAGGAAGGAAGATGCTAAAGGCCCCCCTCCCTTTCTCTGTTCTTACATTTGGCTGTCAGGGTTTGGATTCCCTGCCAGCTTTCTATTCACAGGATGCATCATCTTCTGCCAGCAGAGCTTGAGCTTCCTGCAGTTCTTTTGCTCCCAGGGCGCATCCTGCTACTCCTGAGGTGCTTCTTCGTCTCTGTCCAGGCTGCAGCGCTGGAGCCTTCCAACAAATGAACACCATCAACGCGTCGCCTCTTCTGTCGCTCCTGTGGCATAGGTCAAACATCAGCTGTTTGAACTGAGCGGGCTACGGAGGCCCTTGTAGTTCAAACATTTGCTGTTTGACCTGCACCACAGGAGCGACAGAAGAGGCGATGCACTGACCGTGGCAGTAGGGATGGTGTTCATTTGTTGGAAGGCACAGGTGCTGCCCAAGAGGAGGTTCTCAGGCTGGGTGGATTGCAGCGGGATTGGAGGGCTAAAATCCGGACATTTTCTAAACATTTTACCCCTCCTTCTGGCTTCTGGACATTTCCTCAAATATTTGTACCGTCTGGAGAAAATCCAGATAGTTGGCAACCCTAAAGTTGGTAGGCACTTTCTTCGGTCTTTTCAATAGACACCAAAGAAATTCAAAGTCAATTATTTAAGGATAGGGCCAATGCTTCCACTAGGCCAACTAGGCAGGCAGCTAGTGTGCCAAAATTTTGGGGACAGCAAAATGCTGCCAACATAAGACCCAGAAGAGTACTGTGCCAGAGCTAATATCGCCAAAAAAGGGAGAACTGTTCTAGAGCCACTGTCGTCAGTAGGAGGGAGCGCTGTGCTAGAGGTCGTTGGGAAAGGGGGGTGCATGGCCAAATGTTCACCTAGGGTGCCAAGGACTCTTGCACCAGCCCTGTTCAAAGACCATCATAATGGGGTAGATTTAATCCATGTGCGCACACTTCCCGGCGCGCGCACATGGATGCACCGATTTTTATAACATGCGCGCAGCGCGCGCAAGGGAGGGATCATTTATGCTAACTTCGTGCGCAGCGACGCATCCCGGCCTTCCCCAGTTCCCTCCAGGTCCGCTCCAATTAAGGAAGGGATTGTGAGGGAACTTCCCTATCCCCCTAACTAACCTCTCTTCCCCTTCCCCTCCCCCTCCCCCTCCCCACCCCCTAAACCCTTTCCCTTACCTTTTTTTTTTCTTATTTTGTTGCTTACTGCTCCGTTGGAGTGGTAGCAACTTGCGCATGCCCTCCGTCCCCTCCCGGTACAGCGGCAAACGGCTGCTGTACCGGCCGCCTCCAGCCCTGCCCCTCTCTGCCCCCTGGTCCACACCTTTCTTTGGCCCGGCACTTCTGCACGGAACAGGAGTTATGCACGTGGCTGGGCCCCTTTGAACGCAAGGCCAACCCAGCGCGCAGAACCCCGGTTTTTCACGCGCGCAACGTTTTCAAAATCGACCGGAATGGTTATAATGTCCAACCTGCATTTAAGTCCAATATCTAATCATGGTCCTCTGCTGATTGCATTTGGCAATACCCTTTTTGTATTTTTCTTTTTTGCACTCCGCAGATATAGGGCTGGGGTGCTCATTATGATGGTCCTTAATAATTGACTTTAATTTCTTTGGTGTGCGTAAGAGAGATTGAAGAAAAGCAAAAGGAGGTGGAGGATTCAGTAATTTAGATACCCTCTAATAGACTAACATAAAAAATAACTCCTAGATATTATTGTAATTGAGCTTTCAAGACCACACAGGTCCCTTCTCCAGATACCATCCTGTTCAACTGAAACAGTCCAGAAAAACCAATTACAGCTTGAACACAAATAAAATATTCTTTACATTAAATGTCTATATGTCCATATTTCCCACTGCTGCCAAGGGCTCTATAACTGTATTTCAGTTGCCTTCTCTGTAAAGCAGAATTGCACATAACATGTTAACAATGTGATATTTATATAGGTCATTTACTTTCAAAGTACATAAGGCAAAGGTTTAAGACACTGACAAAACACTTATAAAATGTGGGAAACAGACCTTGTTGACTCCTACAGTAACTAGACAGATTCATAAAACGGATAAGGAAAAGAGTGGAAAATCACATGCTATAGTACTGTCATGTATGTAATCAATGCACCCTCCCCTTCCCCCTCCCACCCCCCATAATGTAGGCCAAATCATCTAAATGCAGTCACTGATATGCTTAAATATGCCAAGGGTGCATTGGGGAACCAGACGGAATTTATCAAATGTATTCTCAAACCAGACAAATACATCTGAAGAAATTAAAAGAGGCGTTCTGTATATTGCTGTTCACTCCCAGTGTCTGACAGTGCACCACAGTTTTCTAAATGCACTGTACTGTAGCTCTTGAGTCCGTGTCTGCTAGATATGAACTCTAATTGGCTGTCTGAAATAATGAAGTCACATAGATGCACAGTTCACAATGATGTCTCCCATTTGTCTATATAGAAAGAAAAAATCGTTCAGCAGGGGTTCCGGACCGCCGCTGAACGACCTCCTGCAGTCGATCTCCTGCCGGCGCCATTTTCCGTACGGAAAACGATTCGCGGCAGGAGATCGTTTTCCGGACCCCACTGGACCCCCAGGGACTTTTGGCCAGCTTGGGGGTCCTCCTGACCCCCACAAGACTTGCCAAAAGTCCAGCGGGGGTCCGGAACGACCTCCTGCAGTCGAATCGTGTTGGTCTATGGCCGCCGCCATTTTGCGCCGCCATTTTGAAAAATGGCGCCGGCTGAAGACAACACGATTTAATTGCAGGAGGCCATTCCGGACCGCTGCCGTTCCGGACCGCCGCTGGACCCCCAGGTAATTTAAGGCATTTGGGGGGGGGTTCGGGAGGGTGGGGGATTTAATTTAAAGGGTCGGGGGTGGGTTTTAGGGGGTTTTAGTGTGCCGGCTCACGATTTTCAAGATTTTCACGATACTTTAAACACCCAAACGGCAACAATACGATTCCCTCCCCCTCCCAGCCGAAATAGATCGTTAAGACGATCGAGGACACGATTCACATCTCTAGTCTTCACACTGAACTCCCCCCAGTTCACCCAGACCTCCCAACCAACCAATAGTACACAGTAGATGAGGCTGATACCATTTGCGCATGATAATTAGCAGGTGCAAAATTACGCAAATAAGTTGTCAAATGTACGCGGGCAATTCTTGGCCTCAACCCAGAATTCCCCTTGTCCACCCCTTTTTTCACACGTAAATGTGCATGCGAGCCCGAAGTTGCATCCTTTTGAGGTTTATAAATAGGGCAGACACGAGTACAAGCTACTTTTATTATTTATTTATTTAAGTTTTTTATATACCAACATTCAAGACAATAGTCCCATCATGCTGGTTCACATGAAACAGGAGTGCAAAATAAACTTAAACTTGAACAATAGTGCGGAAATAGCAGTTACATGTAACAAGGAAAATTGAACTTGGAATGAGAAGGAAAAGGAAAAAGGAAAACCAGCTAATTACATATAATTACATTGTAAGAGGTAGCTAATAGTGATGTTGATGGTGATGTGATGATTGTTAGGAGTTAAATGATATTGGAGTTAGGAAAAGCCTGCCTGAACAGCCAGGTCTTGAGTCTTTTCTTGAAGGTTGAGAGGCTGGGTTCATTCAAGTATTCTAACATAAGTATTCTAACTACTTGCATGTTTCCATAATAATCTTATGTGCAAAAGTATTTTGAAAATTCAACTCATATTGCTTTGCATTAAAGAAACAAGATATTACCTTATATTAGGGCCTCACTCCCAGAAGAGTTCTGTCTTAGTTACAAAAGACATTAACACTGAATAGTGCCTCTGAGGCAAATATACTAAGCAGTTTTTCTGCAGATAAAGCATAGGAGAGAAACACCTTATCATCATCTAGGTCTACAACTCTCACGGTAACATTTGGAGAAAGAGTACCCGGCGTCTCCTTCTCTGTGGGACATACTGTAAACTGAAAAGACATCCAGAAAGCAATTTTTTTTTTATTATTGTTTCACAAATAATTTGTATAAAATCACCATTTTTTCACCTGTTGATGAAAATGTTGTCTTGGGACTCAATGCAAAATTCTATATCCAAAGGACAAAAGTCTCTCAAAAGTCAGCAAATTCTAGCAACACATAGTCTGCAGTTGCAGGCTTAATGTTGCTGTGCGGTTTTGTGGACATGTTAAAAGTAACATTTTTCTCCTTGTGAAAAATATTTTTCTCCATTGTCTCATCCTTATCCCCAATAAAAGTTCTCTATAAGCAATTAAGGGCTTTTATTTCAGATTGCTCTGTAGAGATTATACTCCTGAACAAGATGTCTTTTCAAAACAAGCCAGGCTTTCTGTGTCTCCATGCTAAATAAACAGGTGTCATTAATTCATTTTTTTTTTCATTCAGCCAGGTGATTACAAATATGTCAAGCAGCAGACTGGTCAGGGCTGATAGCTGTCATTCCTCTTCCTGCATTAAGAATATATCCAAGAGATTTTATAAGACTGAAGAAAATAGAGCGGGTTGTGTTCGTCCATTTAGATATGTAAAAATAAAGGTCAAACAAATCTTTACAACTTTAAAATTAAGCACTGCTGTTGTAATCCAACTTATGATTTGCTTGCATGTTCAAGCAACAGCATCCGTAGCCTATTTTTCACAGACCTGATGAATGAAACTTAGCTCTCCAAAGCTAATCAAAATAGTATTTGTCAAACAAAAAAATATCACTCAAGCCTGTCAAAATGACAGGGTAAAACGGGCTTAAAACATGTAGCTCGGTACAGTAAAGTCTTTCTCCCTTGCCTGTATGCACACTCAACTCTGACAGATACTAAGGCCCCCTCTGTCATCCACTCAAGCTCCCCACTCTCTAAGTCGATCACCTGCAGTACACAAATCAACTCAACGACATCTTACAGTGAACTCCCAGCCTTTCTTCTTCCCTATGCACTGAAGCCACACACACACACACACACACACACACACATACACATACACCCATCCACCTCCAATAATGGCACAATGAATAGAGGACCCCAGTCCTCTAAGACAACAAACCTGAAGCTTAGTGTCTTGTCTCAATGAGTGGAGAGCATGGAGGGGATTGTATGTCTCTGTATGTCTTTGTGAATGGGGAAAATGGATGTGTCTTGAGTGAGCATGTGTATGAATATGTCTTTAGGTGGAGTGTGTGTATCATTGTTTCTGAGTGGGGAGAGTAGGTGTGTGTGTGTATCTGTGAGTGGGGATGGGTGAGTGTGGTTGTCAGAGTGTGGTTGTCTCTGAGTGAGGGGTGTGCATGTGTGTGAATGGGGAGAGTGGGTTTGTGTGTCTGGAGGGGATGGGTGAGTGCATTTGTCAGTGTATGGTTGTCTCTGAGTGAGGGTGTGCATGTGTGTGAATGGGGAGAGTGGGTTTGTGTGTCTGTGAGTGGGGGTGAGTGAGTGCATTTGTCAGAGTGTGGTTGTCTCTGAGTGAGGGGTGTGCATGTGTGTGAATGGGGAGAGTGGGTTTGTGTGTGTCTGTGAGTGGGGGTGAGTGAGTGCATTTGTCAGAGTGTGGTTGTCTCTGAGTGAGGGTGTGCATGTGTGTGAATGGGGAGGGTGGGTTTGTGGTCTGTGAGTGGGGGTGAGTGAGTGCATTTGTCAGAGTGTGGTTGTCTCTGAGTGAGGGGTGTGCATGTGTGTGAATGGGGAGAGTGGGTTTGTGTGTCTGTGAGTGGGGGTGAGTGTGGGTGAGTGAGTGCATTTGTCAGAGTGTGGTTGTCTCTGAGTGAGGGGTGTGCATGTGTGTGAATGGGGAGAGTGGGTTTGTGTGTCTGTGAGTGGGGGTGAGTGAGTGCATTTGTTAGAGTGTGGTTGTCTGAGTGAGGGATGTGTATATGTGTGAATGGGGAGAGTGGGGGTGGGTGAGTGCGTTTGTCAGTGTGTGGTTGTCTCTGAGTGAGGGGTGTGCATGTGTGTGAATGGGGAGAGTGGGTTTGTGTGTCTGTGAGTGGGGGTGAGTGGGGGTGAGTGAGTGCATTTGTAGAGTGTGGTTGTCTCTGAGTGAGGGATGTGTATATGTGTGAATGGGGAGAGTGGGGATGGGTGAGTGCGTTTGTCAGTGTGTGGTTGTCTCTGAGTGAGGGTGTGCATGTATGTGAATGGGGACAGTGGGTATATCTTTGAGAGTCTCTGTGAGTGGGGGTGGTGTGAATTTGTCAGAGCATGGATGTCTCTGAATGAGGGGTGTTGGATGGTGTATATCTGTGAGTATAGGTACATGGGGTGGGGTGAATGGTATATGTATTTGTGTGCCTGGAGGGGGATGGACTGTGGTGTGTGTGTATGCCTGGGAGGGTGGAGTGGTGTATGTGTTTGTATGCCCCTCAGTTTCCTTCTTGCGCTCTGCCATGTTTATTTACTTATTTATTTTTAAAATGTTTATATGCCACCTATAACAATAAATCATGCTAGGCAGATCACAATTAAAACAAAATCATAATAACCATACATACAATAGAATATATAAAACATAATCAATAAAATAAAATCAAAATAAAATTCCTACATAAACACCAAAGAGTAACATTATCCTTACAATTCAAAGGCCTGCATAAACAAATATGTTTCAACTGTTTTCAAAATATACTGATGTCATTGCTGACATGCAGAGCTACAGGCAAAGAATTCCACAGTTTAGGGCCTGCTGTAAAAAATGATCTCAATCACGTCTCTTGCAATTGCGCTGACTTAATTGTCGGGATAGATAAGTTTTTATCACCAGATCTCAACGAACGATTAGGGACATATGGCTTCAACAAATTAGCCAAATAGCTAATTCAAGGCCTTATATACCAAGACTAATATTTTAAATTCAGTCTGATATCTTACAGGAAGCCAATGAAGTTCCCGTAATCTTGGAGATATATACTCCCAATGCTCCCCCACTACTCTCGCTTCCTTTCCCTCCTCTACCTCCCCTCCTTACCAATCTCTTTCCCTCCCGTCTCACTCATACCCCCTTCCACTTTCCTTCCATTCAGTGCTTACCTCCCCACGCTTCACTCACCCTCTTTCTCTTCTCCTCCTCACTCTTGACCCCTTCCTCTTTTCTTTAGTGTTTCCCTTACCCTATCTCACCCCGATTCCCTTTCACCTCTTTCACTCGCCTTCTCTTTTCCTTCTCTGCCCTCTCACTCCCCTTCCACTATCCTTCCCCTCCCCTCACTCACCCCAGCCCCTCTCAGGTCTTCATGCTCCTATAGGTGGAGGTGAGAACCCTTCTGGCATCACAACATCATTTTCTTCCGGCCCCCTTTGTCTTCTATTGATGTCAACGGGATGGGCTTCAGCAGCAGCCATATGGCTCTTGCCCTTCTTCAGCCCAGGAGACCTCTAACCCTGGGCTATGCACATGCATAGCACTGGCCACACATGCGCACAGCCCAATGTTACAAATCAGCAGGATAGACCAGCAGAATGACTGACTGAAGGACTGAAGACTAACTGACGGCTTTTATAGTAAGGATATCTGAAGACTGAGGAGAAATTGTTCTTCAGAAGAAAATGTTGAGATGGTCTCATCTGATATGAAATATTCATTTATAAATTGAGGGTATAAATAAAACTGATGTAGAAAACCAACAGATTTCAGAGACAGACAGGATATTTTATCCAACAGAGGATGAGACAGATTTCATGCTAATATTAGATTTGTTACAAGATTCAAGAAACAACATCTTAAGATTAGGCAAATCCTCAGTAAATGCTGAGGTATTCTTCAAACAAATCCCATTCTGAGGGCTATTATCGAAGATCCTTCCAATTGTCCCTTACAAAAGAGGAGAAAACAATGGGGACTAGTATGACGTTTATAGTATATCTTACGAACAGAACAGGGCACTCTTGTGAAGATTTGATGACCTTCAGAGTGAGGAAACTCATCCAAAGATGAGATTTGTGCAGTGTTCTCTCAACCTAGCTTGATGTTACCCAGGTAGAGAGTCCATCAAGCTAGGTTGAGAGAACATTGTACAAATCTCATCTTTGGGTGAGTTTCCTCATTCTGAAGGTCATCAAATCTTCACAAGAGTACACTATTCTGTTTGTACGTCTCACGTTGAATGTCAAAGTGGCCCCTAACCCCTACACTAATATCTAAACCTCACCTCGAGTAACTAGGTGGACCTCCTATAGAGATATAACTACCTAAGTACCTAATATGAGGGCCTTATAGTCTCTCTCTCTCTCTCTCTCTCTCTCTCTCTCTCTCTCTCTCTCTCTCTCTCTCTCTCTCTCTCTCTCTCTCTCTCTCTCTCTCTCTCCCTCCCTCCCTCTCTCTCCCCTTGGTGGTAGGTTAGGCTCTGCCTCTCCTAGCTTAAAATACTGAAAACAACACAAATGAAAAAGGTGTAGTTAAAATCTACATTAAAGCTGTGCAATATGGCTTTGCAAATTGTGAAGCCAGCCCACTTGGCCACAAACTCCTCCCCTTTTCCTAATTTGCATTGCACCATGTGTTATGGCATTTTCACATGCATTAAAGGTGCCATATAGCACTTTGATAAATGACCCCCCAAGTTTGGTCGCTGTGGAGCTTATTGCAAAACTGGGTAATGAGAAGGAAAGAGGGATTGGGTGTTCACTTGGGTATTGGTTTTGCAGGAAACAAAGCTGATAATGATGATAAACAAGAGATGAAGGCCATCTAGTTGGCAAATTCTGGGCATTCTGAAGACAGGAAGGGAGGACAGTGGTAGGAAAAGGATTGGGAGGACAAGTAAAAAAATTAGTTTGAATTGCATAAGGGATTTTGCACATGCATCTACCTAAATTGGGGCAGATTGGATGGAACATTTTGGTCTTTATCTGTCATCTTTGAATATGTTACTATGTTATAGCAAAAGTCACTTTTAAAGAGACAGTGCCATGTTCTCTGCAGCAGATTATAGCACTTGGCTTGGTACAAGAGCTTGGTCCAAATCTTAATGCCCAGTAGTATCTTTCACAACCCACACTCTAACTCTGTCATCTTTACTTACCTTCACTTTTTTGTGATCCGGCAGTTTCTATTTGCTCCATTGGGCTTCCTGTTTAATCAGAACCAGCTTCCATTTGGCAAGGGTGCCATGAACAACTACCAGGCAGTTTTCCACTATTTCTGTAACTCACCTAGCCCACACATTGCAGCGACAGCCCTTGACCAGGGATATAAAATGAGAAATGGAAAAGTCCAAGCTCCAATTACCATTTTGGAAGGAAAGAGCAAGCAGTCACCAAAGAGCAAGAGACCTGGGGTTATTATCTCTGATGCCCTCAAAGTAGCCAGCCAGGTAATTACTCAGTTAAGAAAGCCAAAAGCATGCTTGGATGTAGAACGATGGAAATAATATTAGCTATGTACTGGTTTCTAGCTAGACCCCAACCTTGAGTGCCGTGAGCAGTTCTGGAGACCACATCTGCAAAAGGGAAGGTCCAAAGAAACAGATCGGAAATTGATCCAATATTGCAGTAGCAACCAAAGAAGAAATAGGATCAATAGACACCAGGAAATCTTTATTGAGCACAGAACAAAATAAAAGCCCGATCAGGCCGAGTTTCGCTCGTAGAGCTGCTTCAGGGGCTATGTATTCTATTGTAGATAAAAAGTCTCCATGTATCTGGTGAGCTTTATCAGTGTGCGCCACGAATAGATCAGCATCTCACATCGGCTGATGGCTCAATCACACAATGAATCGCCAACCATCACGCCGAAGTAAACAAAATACAGTCAGCCAGCCAGCATAGCCCCTGAAGCAGCTCTACGAGCAAAACTCGGCCTGAGTCGGGCTTTTATTTTGTTCTGTGCTCAATAAAGCTTTCCTGGTGTCTATTGATCCTATTTCTTCTTTGGTCACATCTGTAAAAGGACATGATAAGGTGGAGGGTCCTTTGATACAAATGAGGGCCACTAAAATTTAGTTTTAAAATTTTCATAACTTTAGCTTCCATAAGGAGGTCCTTCCACCCCATAATCAACTATAGCAACCCTGTACTTTTCCTCAATGAGCCTTTCAACAATCTGTTTTGCTAAATTATTTTGATATAAAGTGGTCTTTTGAATATTTCTTTGTATTTGCACTCTTGTTCAGATTGGATTGTGAATGCTGAGTAAAGTTTTGTGACTTGGTAGGGTTGAGAGGTTCCAGCTTGCAGAGCTACGAACGTCAGCCCCTTGAGAAAGTGCGCAAAACACCATGGGGGGGAGGGAATCTTGTGACTCCGCTCTGCTTCTGGCTGCCCAACCTGAAGCTGTTAATAAAGGTAAATGCCTTGCAGTTGGTGGCTCAAATCTTTTCCTTTGCCATGTTGAGTGCACATGGCCTGCGCTTGTATCTACAATCTCATTTAAGCTGCTTTGGTATCGCGGGAAAGCATAACTGGTGGTCTTTGAAGCAGCTGTGTCACCTAAGGTCCTGATCCCCATCGAAGAGTCGCTCGCAAAAACACTGTTGCACTGGGAATCCTGCCTCCAAAATATCAAACAACTTCTTACAAGTCTCAACCTGATACTGAATTCATCAAAAACGGAACTTCTACTCTCATCACACCAGAAAACAGCTCCATCACATACACCCATCCTACCGTACCAACACTTCACAAGTGAGAGATCTAGGAGTTCAAATTGACAATCACCTAAACTTGAAAGCTAACATCAACAAAACCACCAGAGACTGCTTTTATAAGCTCCAAGTGCTGAAAAGAATACGACCTCTCTTCCACACACATGACTTCAGAACGATTCTACAATCAATCATTTTTGCAAAGCTGGACTATTGTAACACCATCATGCTTGGTCTCCCTTCATCACACACCAAACCATTACAAATGGTCCAAAACGCCTCCGCCCGTATACTCACCAACACTAGGAGAAGAGAACACTAACACCTATCTTGATGGACCTCCATTGGCTGCCCATCCACTTCAGAATAATCTACAAGGCCATTCTCACCATTTTCAAAAACATCCATCAATTAGCCCCAATCGATCTCCATATCCCCCTCCGATTACACCATTCCACAAGACCGACAAGAGATGCTTACAAAGGATCACTTCAAGTACCTCCAGCCAAGACTACCAGACACATCACGCTTAGAGATCGTGCATTCTCCACAGCCGGTCCAACATTATGGAACTCCATTCCCCCGGATCTTAGAATGGAACCCAACATCTCAACATTCAAGAAAAGACTCAAAACGTGGCTGTTCACGCAGGCCTTTCCTAACTCCAACTCCATCTAACTCCCTTCATTCAACACGCTCCACTAGTATTAGCGTTAATAGCCACCTCTCACAATGTTATTTATACATATATATAACTATCTGATCTTCATTTCCCTTCTCTTTCCAAGTTATTGTTTTCCTTGTTATATGTAACTGCTTTTCTGCACTATTGTTTAAATGGTAAAGTTTATTATAATTGCACCCCTGTTTCTTGTGAACCAGCATGATGGGACCACCGTCTTGAATGTTGGTATATAAAAAAGTTAAATAAATAAATAAAATAAATAAATAAGAGGTTTCCTTAGCTCCAAGGTTCCTTGGACTGGCTCAGTCCCACCAAAAAGGCAAGAAAAACAACAGTAATTGAGCACAGAGATTTTAAAAGCACGAAGGTCGAAACTGCAGGGTTTTTTTTCCTTAAAAGTTTTAATAAGCTAAACCTATTTCTAGTTTTCTTTTACGAGAGAAATGGCACCAATTCAAAGATTATTCTGCTGGTGCAAAGAGCAGACAACACATTTTATGGCGCTCTGTGATGATTCTGTTGTTTTGCCTCATTGCTTGGCAATCGGCTTGTCTGTCCTGTGTGCTGTGCAGGTTGTCAAAGGGAAATCTTAGGGACCCCTTTAAGGAGGAAGAGTGTCATGGTAGTTAGAGCAATGAGCTAAGCCCCAAGAATTTCAGAATTTAAATCCCACTTCTCCCACCAATCTTCTGATCTTAGAAAAATCACTTTTTTCCACATTGCCATGGGTATCCTCTGAGAATTTTGGGGCAGGATTTATCACCATTTATATCGCTAGTAGCACTTTAAAAAAAAAAAAAGAATATTAGAAAAATTAAGCAATACATTTTTCATCCCTAATTTTGTTTGATGGTTGCTACCAGAACCATTATTACTGTTTTCAAGGCGCAAATCTCTCAGTAAACTCATAGAAAATATCTATTGCACTTTTTGACATGGCACACTGTAATGAAAGTATTATTCTGTTATTCCTGGAGTATTTGGGGGCATTGCAATATTGTGCATGGCTCTTTGGCATGTACA